>NC_064284.1:40829246-41129246 GCF_019186545.1 Solanum stenotomum | reverse complement strand
GTCCTCAATTTCCCTTTTTATGGCATAAGTCCCAATTTCATCAATTATATGTTAGAGACAAGGGTTAGGAATGGGTACATGTAAATTCATTTTTTAAACATTCAAATCTAAAATAAACAATCATTAACAACTTAATTCACTTAACTGGATCAACATTTATCATAACCCACAACATTGGAAGAAACCCTAACTAGAATTGGGGAATTATTTTTCAAATTGTGGCATTCTAGGGGAATCCATGAATGAAAGGATTCCATGGATGAATAAGGTATTATACCTGAATTACAAATCCCACAATTTATTGAAGAATGGAAACTTGATCTTGACCCTAGCTCCAACTCTTTCTTCTTCTTCAAGTTCTAGAAAGAGAAATATTTGAGAGGATGAACTTTGGGATTCTTTTGGGGTTTTAGATATAATGTCTTGGATGTTGAGTTTAAAGGGATAAATTCACTTATATATGTGTTTAGGCTAGGGTAAAACTCCACCACTTAATTCTAATTAGATCTGGAAAGTTCCATTATGCCCTTAAACATAACCTCCTAAGTTGACCCATGAGACCATGTTGTCTGGCCATGGATGGACCCACGGTCCATCTTGGTCAGTTGTTGTTTTGGTTCAGAGGTTTGCAAAAAAGGCCTTGGATAAATGTACCCCAAAGCACAGGTAGTGGGGCCATCCACGGGGTGTGGGTCCTGACCGTGGTTACAGCCTTAGGCAGTGTATGTGGATTCCACCTACGGGGATGACCTACGAGGCATGGATCAAACAATTATCCTTGGTTGGCCCTTGATATAATAACGCTATCAAAGACACTTCATCCAATACTAAGTCTCAATGATCTTTAAGTAGTAATATAACCCAACTAAGTGACTTGGGGTCGAGTCCCAGGGAGTGATTCGTAATGGAGAATCAATAGAAAAGCATCCATATGTTAAAGTTACTCATAGCTAACAACATTTATCAATAAAAGCATGGTTCAAGTTCGGGGTGACACAAGTGTCAACTATCAGGGGGATCTGTTTCAACTATCAACTACAACAACAAATAACATGAAAAATTGCTAGTATAGAGACTGGTTATTTGAATGTGATTTGATTATGGGCTAAGGTAGACAATCAGGTAATTGCAATTAATAGTGAATAGTTGTAAATCAGTGAATAAGCTAGACTTTAAAGGGGATAAACTTTCTCTCGAACAATCTATCCCAAATCAAATTGGTTTCTCTCGAACACCAATAAGCAACAATTAAGCACAACCTTCGGTTTAGTCCAGTCATTCTCTCCAGTTGAATGTGTGTAAAATGGTTTAGGGTTCACTCTGTAGAGCTGAACCCATGACAACCCAATACCCACAGACCATCGATTCAAAAATTTTGGTTTTAAAACCTCTTTCTCAAACAGGCCAAAAACACGAAGTTAGGATTGTATTTGCAACTACAACCCTTTAATTTCAACCACCATTACTAAACGATATCACTTTTAAACAACATTTACACTATCAATTAACATTACCCAGCAGCTAAATCAACCCATAATCATATAATCACACCCCAAGAATTGGTGTTTTAGCTAGACATTATAAAAAGATAAAAATCGTTACCAAATTTTGTTTGCATCAACTGGGTAAGATTGATATAGACTTTACAAAGGTCTAAGATGAAGAATCTTCAACACCCACTTCTAATTTCAGAGAAATGGAAATCTTCAAATCTTCAAAGCTAAGGGGAAATGTCTTCAAAAACTCAGTTCTAAGCTCTAAACATTAAAATTGAACAATAATGAAAACTAAGGAATGCTAGATACTAAATTCAGAATTTAAAAACATATCTATAGTCGTCCAAAAATGAGCGACGAAGGACAATTCGGCGCAATAAGTCAGAATCGCCGATTCACTCGACGATTCGCCCATTGGTCAATTCCATCGCCTTTTTGCTTTGGCCTACAAGATCTTCAAGTTATAAAACTTTGGGTGATATGGCACGGCATCGCATAACCGTTCCACGACTCTCCGACAGCTCTGTTCTATCACCTACTTGATTTTCTCCGTCAAGGCTTGGCACACTTAAAGATTAAGTGAGACCATGGCCGTTCGGCGACTTGTCCAATGAGTTAGGTGATCCTCATGCTTTCTTTTCTTCATTCTTTCAGCTGCCTTGTTCCTTTTTTCTCAATAGTGTCCATGCTTTGTTGCTCAATCCAAATACCTGAAATTGAAGGATTTACATCAGTTATTGGCACAAAATATACATTTGAGGACACTAAATCTATTAAAATGAAGCCCTAAATGAGTCGTAATCGTGGACTCATCAACACCCCCAACTTAAACTTTTGCTTGTCCTTAAGTAAAATTCATGTTCAGCAGTTCATAAAGGATGTCTCAAACAGTGCTACACAAGACTCTATCATGAATGCACACAAGAAGACTTAACTTACTTATGCAAGGATTAATTGTGCACTCAAAGATTCAAATTGGGACTCACTATTATCAAAGAATCTCAACCTCACAACACTTGCTTCAAATGCAAGTTCAAGCTCAACAACGGTACTCAAATGCCCTCACACAAAGAATGATTCCATATTCACACACAACGGTTTATAATTTAAAGCTCCGGAATCAAATGCAACACTCACACTCACAAATATGAACACAATGCATGAGTTCACCCATAAGTTTGCCCGTATTTTCCAATCAACACTTGCTTCAGCTCACTCAAGATTAAAAAGGTCTTTTTAAGTATTGTAATGTGGTTGAGTGCAAAGGTATGGTCATTTAGGCTCAATGGATGTATTCCTCATGACATGTGGTGTGAACAACACTTTCTTTCCTTTTCTTCATCATTCTCATTCGTGGTCAAAAGTCACCCCATTATTAATCTTCCATGAATTGGTTGGACACCCCATTTTCTTTGATTCTTTCACAACTTTCTTCGAGAACCTTTTCATTCTTTTCTTATTTTTCTCTTTTTCTTTTATATGGAAGTATTCCATTTTTCTCAAAACCATGGGTCAAAGGGCGCTTTCTTGCACTTCTTGATTTACCTTCTATTTTCACCACACTCCCAACTTTGGCTTTCGGCCTAAGTTGGCTATTCACACAAACCACAAATCATGAGGAATATGGGTAATGGGTCAAGAAGTTCATATTTTCATCAAGTTTCTTCAAAGAAAAGGCTAAGGCTCAAAGACTGTTCAAACGGATTTCATACAATCACAAGGTAGGCCACAAAAGAGGAAAAATTTCAAATTGTTTCACATTTTTCAAAGTTGCCTAAGATCATATCAAGAGATTGCATCACTTAGTCAACCGGACCAACCAGACAAATTCTAGGGGTCATCACACTTGGTTCACGGTAATCTCATCACACAAGGCATAGACACCAATGTCAAACAAGACTCCACACTTTCTCTAGAATCCAATGTTCATTAGAAGAGAGTCAATTCGATAGTTGGCAAGTGACAACGAGATGCAAAGAGTTCAAATATTTTCTACGCAACTTCATTTGGCCTCATCGTTGCCGCACATTCATTTTTGTTCGATTATGAGCACTATTCAAGTCATCGGTATTGATCAAAACCGACACTCAAATTTGTAAGAGAACAACCACATTCAACACAAACAAGAGGTGGCACAATTTTTTTTCGTAAGGGTCAAAAATCATTTGCAATTAAAATCAAGGAACCACAAGGTCAATCATCCACAAAAATAGTGTACACACAATTATAGCTCAAAACCCAAATATATACACAAAACAAAAGAGTCTCAAAAAGTAGGCCTTACCCCACAACAAATAAAATCATTTGTCCTCAAAAGCAAACATAAATATCAAAAAGTCAAAATGAAGTAAGACAAAGAGGGAGGTAAAGAAGGGATCTTGTCTACTCAGTCAGTCCATCTGTCTGCTCATCAGTGCCCGGAGTCACTTCAGAAAGAACAGTAGTTGCACTAGGATAATCCAAGGGTGTATCCGCCAAAGAAGCCTGCACAACTGCATATGCCGTGGCCTCCTTAGTCCTAGTAAGGACCTCATACGACGCTTCCTCAGCTTCAGAAGCTACATTATGGTGCTCCTGGTGCTCACCCTCACTCTCAGAAGTAGTGAGGTGGGTGGTATAAATACCGTCACCGTCGGAGATGGCCTCCGATGAAGTTGGTGCTTTTTCGTTACCTCTTCCCTTCCCACCAGATGTGGGAAGTTTAGTGTATTTTTCCCTGGAAGCAGTTGCATCCTCATTTAGTGTTATGCCCTTAGCCTTCTTTCAGGATGACATGTTTCTACCTGCAACCTTTGCTCTAGCCATGTCTACAAAACATTGAAAAAATTTAGAAACATTTCAATAAAAAGCACAGCAGAATAAATGCAAACAGACTTGCCGAACAGATCAGTGAATCGCCGAATCAATTTTGCGAGCTTGATAGGGATCGCCGAAAGGATTGGCTCAAAATTCTCTGAAAAGTTTTACAAGTCGGCGATGAGAATGCCTTCTGGAAAATTACTGACATCATTCAGCAAGCAAGGATTAGCCCGCCGAATTACAACATAATTTAAGCAACAGGGGTGCAGACAAAGGGTGAACAAGAGGACTTTCGGCGACTCACCGAGTTCCTTCGGTGAACTCAAGCTTATCACCTAAAGTTACAAAGTCAAACATCAAGTATATCATGAAATTAAAGGTGAGATGGGGAACTTCGGTGAACTATTGAGTGGTTCGGCGAGCTCGACCGAGCTCGCCAAATGACCCAACGTACGTTCTTTCAACCCAACTTCTCGAATTCAACCCTGCACCCGCCGAAAACAAAATCAAAGCATGCACAACTCAAATTAAAACAAGACCCATAAAACACATTACCCCGAGATACTTATAGTTCTTTCGGGTTTGCCAAATTTGGCCATTTGATAACTTTTTCCCTTAAAGATGACATCACCCGCTCTATCATTGGGCAAATTACGTCATTTGGCACAAATACAAGTTACTTAGACTTCACCCAACTTAACTCAACAACATCCAATCACAATCCCACATGATTTAATTAATTTTAAGGCACAAAATTATAGGAATTCAACATTAAAGGAAATACGGGCAAGGTATTCGGATTAAAACAAGAACATAAATAGACAAACAGTATCAGAGAAGCCCAACACACGACAACAAGACTAAAATTCCAGGCGGAAAAGTAATCCCAATCCGAGCACAAATCAATGACTAAAATACTCTAAAAATGCAAAAATATCAAAACTAATGTGTGGGTGTGAGTTTGGGAAGTTCGAAAGTGAGGGAAAGTGGAAGAGTTGGAAGTTTAAACATTTGGCCTCTTAAAAACCGTCCAGTTCTCGCTCATTCGGTGACATTAGTCGTGCTCACTGACCCACTTGGCTAGTCTCCAAGTAGTCACTTACCTCGTCGAGTTTTACAAGACCTCCAATTAATGTGGTTGTCAAAATGATGAAGTATATCGAGATCGCCGACCTAGTCGGTGATTCCCCAAGTTGTTCATGGGCTCACCAAGTTTTATAGACTCCAATTTAAAATTTTGTTGAGTCCAACAACCTATTTGGCGATGCGGTAAATTGACCTTGAGTTCACCAACCTGTAATTTTCAACAACTTTCCCACTTCGACCTACACAAACAACACATCATTATTTTTTAAAGCAAAAAATAAGCGATAAACACTTGGGTTGCCTCCCAATAAGTGCCTTAGATAACGTCGTGGCACGACTTCCCCACTCAATTTTGATTTGTGGGGTAGAGACGAGACAACACATGACCCATTAGGGTCTCAAGGAATAGAATAAACGTGGAGTGGGAGGCTATCATTTGATTTATCATTGCAGCATTCTCCCGTAACTCTTCCAGCATTCTATCTTGCTTATTGACTTTGTGGAGAAGAAGTGTGAGCATTTCTTTGACTTATCTGTCCTCATTGTTCTTAGGCTTGCTCCGCTCATGAAGAGGAATATATCGATCCTTCTTTTTGCCCTGGACTTCAAACTCCATAATCTTTTTGGTTAACTCATCTATCTGAGTTAACAAAGTGGCTAAGTTGAAATCCCTTTCCATTTCTTGGTTGGCCTCAGCCATGTGATCAAGGAGTTGGGTTACTACCACATAAGGTTGTCGTACAAGACCACCTGGGATAAGTTGATCAATAAATCTTTTGTTCACCGGGACTAATACTCCTATAGAAGCATTCCAATATAACGAAATTGGGAATCCCATGAGTTACGCATTGCATTAGCAGTGCATTAAACATCAGCCACGACTCATGAATTTGCTCACCTTCTAATTGCTTGAAGGTTAGGATGTTATCCCTGAACCTCATCACTTCTAACGGAAGGTGATCCATTTGTTCACAGTTACTATTTACACTCATTCTTCTTGTTTCAACACACAAGCAAGCAAAACAAAACTAAAATTAAGTACAACTATTACTAACAGGAAAAAAAAATCTAACTTAACTAAAAATTCTCAAATAACAACACTCCCCGACAACGACACCATTTTTATTTAATAACGCTATTAATTAGTAATATAAATCAACTAAGTGAGTTGGGGTCGAGTCACAAGGGAGTGGTTCGTAATTGAGAATCAATAGAAAAGCATGAATATGCTCAAGTCAGTCATAGCTAAAAATATTTACAAATAAAACCATGGTTCAAGGTAGGGGTGACACAAGTATCAGCTATCAGGGGATTTGATTAAACTATCAGCTACAACAACAAATAACTTGAAAAATAGCAAGTATAGAGACATGTTCATGGGATGTGGTTGGATTATGGGCTAAGGTAGACAATCGGGTAATTACAATTACTAGTGATTAGCTGTAAATCAGTGAATAACCTAGACTTTAGTGGGGATAAACTTTCTCTCGAACAATCTACCCTGAATCATAGTTGTTTCTCTCGAACACCAATAAGCAGCAATTAAGCACAGCCTTCACTTTAGTCCATTCACTCTCTCGAGTTGAAAGTGTGGAAAAGGGTTTAGGGTTCAAACTCTCGAGTTGAACCTATGATAACCCAATACCCACAGGACATCTATTCAAAAAATTTGGGTCTAAAACCTCTCTCTCGAGCAAGCCAAAAACACGAAGTTAGGATTGTATTTGCAACTATAACCCATTAATTTCAACCACAATTACTAAATGAAATCACTTTTAAACAACATTTACACTATCAATTAACAATACACAGCAGCTAAATCAACCCATAATCACACCCCAAGAAATGAGGTTTTAGTTAGACATCATAAAAAGGTAAAAATTGTTACCAAATTGTGTTTCCATCAACAAGATAAGATTGATATAGTCTTTACAAAGGTATAAGATGAAGAATACTCAACACCCACTTCCAATTTCTCAGAAATGAAAATCATCAAAGCTAAAGAAAAATGTCTCCCAAAACTCAGTTCTAAGCTCTAAACTTGAAAACTGAAAAATAATGAAAACTATTGGATGCTAGCTACTAAACTCAGAATTTAAAAATGTATATATAGTCACCCAAAAATGTGCTATGAAGGACCATTCATCGCAATAAGTTGGGATCACCGATTCAATTGGCGATCCACCTTTTGGTCAATTCCATCGCCTTTTTGGTTTGGCCTTCAGCATCATCAAGTTCTGAAACTTTGGGAGATGTGGCACTGCATCACGGAACCGTTCGATGACTCGTTGACTACTCCTTTCTATTGTTGACTTGATTTTCTCCTTCACGGCTTGGCACACTGGAACATTAGACGAGACCATGGCCGTTTGGTAACTTTCCCAATTGGTTAGGCAATCCTCAGGCTTTCTTTTCTTCGTTCTTTCAGCTGCCTTGTTGATTTTTGCTCAATAGTGTCAATGCTTTGTTCCTCAATCCAAATACCTGAAATTCAAGAATTTACATCAGTTATTGGCACAAAATATGCATTTCAGAACACTAAATCTATTAAAATTGAAGCCCTAAATGAGTCCAAACTGTGGACTCATCAACCCTCGTGGATGACACTCAGCAGTTTTAAAATTTGTTAAGCCGCCCTCTTTCTTATACATGGTGTGAAAACGAAGGTTTTCAAATCCACTCTTGAAGACTTGTGTTCAAGAAAAATACGAAAAAGATTGAACCCCTCAATTTAAAAAGAAAGGGAGAACAAAGAAAAAGCAATAGAAAAGTATTGAAAAAGAGAATTGTATCAATTGTTCATTGGTGAAAAAAAAGCCGATGAGCTATACAGAAAATTTATGTTTGAATATACAAAGGCTCGGTTGTGAAGATGAAAAGAATGGAAGAAAAGAACAAGATGTGAAATTGAAGAGATGCTCCATGAAAGTGGAATTCACTAAGCCAAGATGATCGTACCTTTACCCTCAGCCATCTTACAAGGTTTGGAAGACGTTGGTGATTTTGCAGAAGGCGAATGATGTATTGATTGGAAAATACAGGCAAGCTTATGGGTAGAATCATGCATGTGTTTATCTTTGAGAGTGTGAAGTTGATTTTAATTTCTTAAATTAAAATATTATATTAGCTTCGTGAGAGCTTGAAATCATTCTTTGTGTGAGTGCATTCAAACACTATTGTTGAGCATGGATTGGTATTTGGAGTGAGCATTGTGAGCTTGAACTCTATATGATGATGGCTAGCATAGTTTGTAAAATTTAGTGCACAATTGAACATTGCATGTGTAGATTAAACATCGTGTGCATTCATGTTGAGTCTCAAGTAGCACTAGTTGTAGACATCCATGTTTGCCTAAGTGATCTTGCGTTTTACCTGAGAGCAAGCAAAATTTAAGTCATTTGTGTTGATGAGTCGAAGATTTTGACTCATTTAGGGCTTAATATTCAAAGATTTAGTGTCCTCAATGCCTATTTTACCCTCATAAGTGATGTTAATGTGTTGATGCAACAATGAAGGCTAAAAAGTAAGGCAAGGACATTATGATGCAAAAAGGAGTGAAAAAGTTTAAGGAAAACAAAGTAGGACCTCACCAAAGCTACACGGTGAGTCGCCGAGTGGACGTTTAGCTCGCATAAAGTTCCAGCATAACAACTCATGGACATACCAACTTGGCGAGTAAACAAGCAATTCGGCGACTCGCCGAAGGGATCAACGATGACATTCTGGCTCGCCTAAAGTTCTAGAAAATATTATTAAAGAGACAAACAAAAATGCAAGAGGAGGAGCTACCCAACCTATCGTCGAACTGGTTGGTCAGCTTAACTTATTCCACCTAGTTGACTCCGTGCTGAAATTTTGGCAATGTATAAATGTAATTATTGAAAGAAAAAAAGGAGTTCCCACACTGTTCACCTTTGGATTTTTGAGTTTTTGCATTCTAGAAAATTATCTTTACAATTTTTAGCGTTGTTTTGAAATTCTAATTCGGAGATTGTAATTTTAGCTTGGATTTCAATGTTTGAGGATTGCAAATCGTTACCAAATCAAATGGAAAATCTTATTGGTAACAAATTCTTGTTTTTCACTATGTCTAGCTAAAACCCCTTCTCTTAGGGGTGTGAATATGTGCTTGAATGTCTTAATTAGCTAACGGGTGTTGTTAGTTGCAAATTTTACTGTTGTTTTGAAATAGGTTCAGTTAATTGTTCATCTTTTTATTGAGGAATTGAAGTAGCAAATACATTTCTTTCTTAGTTATCTATGCTTTTTTGGGAAAGAGTTAGTAAAGTAGAATGATTAATTTATGATTGTATTGATTGTGTTTTTAAAATCTAGGTTGAGAAAGTTGGTTTGATTGCATCTTTATATACCCAGCTCGAAAGAGTGGGTTAATTAAGGAACTTTGTTGCTTGGTTGTGTTATGCTCGTTGAGGTTCGGGACAACTCATGTGTAATGCAATAACTGATTGAGAAATGGTTATTCTAATTAAAACCAAGCCTACCTATTAAGATGAAACAACTTTGAGCAACTAGTAATCACCCATTAAGCGAAATTATCATTCAACTAATCACACTCCTAAGGTCCAATCTCTACTGATTTACTTCCAGTGTTGTTTGTACTAAATTGGTAACCCAAATCCCCCTCCACCATTTTATATTAATTGCTAAAAAATTGTGATTTATTTTAATGTTGCGAAATATTTACTTATACAAACGATCAGGACACAATTTTACTTCATAATTGAATTCTCTACTGTATCACTCCTTGTTGGATCGACCCCAATTCTTAGTTGAGTTTATACTTGTAAGCGACCACCTACACTTACAATTTGATGAAGTGTAGTGATCAATTAATCAGTCTACTCAATTACCTCTTTCTAAAGCAAGCATAGAGAACTAACCTCTAATTAAATTTGCAACATCAATTCCTCAATTAAAACATGAACAATTAATTGAACCCACTTAAAAACATCAATGAAATCTGCAATAAACAACACCCATTAGCTAATTAAGGAAGAGAACAACATAATTACACCCCTCAAATAAGGGTTTTAACTAAACATAACGAAAAGCAACAAATCATTACGAACAAGGTTTTCCATCTAATTTGCTAACGATCTGCAATCCTAAAACGTTGAAATCCAAGAAAAAATTACATTATACGAATCAAAATCTAAAAAAAATCCTAAAACTTGTAAATACATGTTCTACAATGTAAAAACTCAAAACCCTAAATGTAAAAAGTGTGGGAACTCCTTTTCTTCTTTCAAAAATTGTATTTATACGTTCCAAAAAGTTCAACACGAAGTTAACTAGGAGAAGTAACTCGGTCTCACAGACCTGTTCGGAAATCCGTTGAGTTGTTCCTCTTCTAGCCCTTTTGTTTTGCTGTTTCATAAAATTATTCTTGAACTTTTGGCTAGCCTGATCGCCATTGCTGATCCCTTCGTCATGTAGGCGAATTGTTTGTTTGCTCGCCAAGTTGGTTTTTTCCATGGGCTATTTTTCTTTAACTTTAGGCGAGCAGAAGGTCAACTAAGTGACTCTCCGAGTGTCTTTGGCGAGTTCCAACTTTGCTTTCCTTTAACTTTTTCAGGTTCTGGTTCCTTTTGCATTATAATGTCCTTTCCTCACTCTTAGGCCTTCATTATTGTAGATCAACACATTAACATCAGTTATTAGTATAGAATAGGCATTGCGGACACTAAATCCTTCAATAATAAACCCTAAATGTGTCGAAATCCTCACTCATCAAAGATTAAATGATTTGATTTAGACTTTTATAAGAGTAGTCGTATACTCCAAGGGGAGCTAGGATTTGCAGCTAATGAAGTGTAGTAAGTAGAAAGATGAGATAGTCGAGAAGTGATTCTAAGCTTGGAAGCTAATAGTCATCTCACACAAGGCATGGTATTCCTATTCATACTTCATGCCCATATATCCTTGATTTATGTCAAATAGATTCAAATAGAGTGTGAATATGTTCAAACTCATATAGTTCGAAACTTATGTGATATAGAGAGTTCCAAAATCTTAGTGCAAATGAGATCCACCTATGTAGTAGGAAAGTTAAAAAGTTATAATGATATTAAGAGTAACTCCTTTCCATTACATCCTCAGGTTAACCAACATTTGAGGACGAATGATCTCAAGGGTGGATATTGTAACAACCCAAAAGTATCGAAGTTACAACCTGAACTATTCTTCATTTACATATATAGTCTTATCGGGTTATTCTTAAATTGACCATATGTATAAAGGTAAATTATTTAGTGTGGAAATGATTTAGGATATCAATTAAAGACACTAGAATCTTCTAGCTCAATATTGAGTTGAAAGTTTCCTTATTGATGAAGTTTTGATGTAAGATTCTATTTGTGTCAACTTCAAACAATTGTTTCTCTTAAAATATAAAGATATATGTGGCCATAGCCAATCAAATTAAAGGTATTATTGCATCAATCTAAGTTCCGAACGGAAAGTTATGACCATTTTAGTAACCTGATACAGTCCAGTGACAAATTAGACTATGGGAAAAATACCAAAAAGGGTCATTTTTGTCTTTTTACCTCTAAGAAAATCCTAAAAAAATTTCTTAACTAATTAAGGGACCAACCCAATCAGATTTTCATCTCTCAATCCAAATTTCTCTTCTCTTTCAAACTCCAAGGAAAAAGGCCAAGGGAAAATCGAAGTAGAAGATTTTAATTTGTTCAATCTTTTCCAAGATTATTGTTCAAGGTAAGTTCTTCTCCATGAATTTCATTCTTTCCAACTAAATTTTTTTCATACAATTATGAATCCTTAAAGAGAATTCTAAATCTTGGCCATAGTGATTTGAAGCAACTAATTGAAGAATCTCAAGAAAGGATTTCTTGATTGTTCTCCTTCGAGCTAGGATTTCAAGGCTTATAATCAAGTTCTTCTTCAAGATTCTTCAAGAAACATGTTCTTCCGGTTATGTAACTCTATCATAGTGGTGGACTAGTTCATCTTCATGCCCTACATCTACTTTCAAATCATTAAAAGATTAAATATAGTGTTGTAACCTTAAGTTTGAGTATTTTTAGATGAGTTGATTTTGAGCACTTGAGTTCCTAATTCCAATTGAAATTTTATTACTAATTATTTTTAACATCCCTGATTTGAAACACGGAAAAGAAGTAGTTGTTGGGAAATTGCAGGTGCCATCAACGAGAGCCAACCACGGCCCATGGGTTGACCAACGAGCCGTAGGTGGGGCCATAGGTAGGCAGTTTCAGAAATTGGTCCAGCCATGAACCACTGTAGGACCTATAGATTGTAGGTGAGTCCATGCCCCGTGGTCCAGTGGTCGTCGTTTGACCCTAAACTGTCTGACCATGGACCAGGACTGACTAGGACATACCGTAGGTCAATCGACAGTCTGTTAGTCGTGGTTCCGTGAGTTGAGAGTTGGCAGTTAATTAGGGGCACTTTCCAATTTTAATTAAATCAATGTGGTCTAATTTTTTCTAAACCTAGACCACATATATAAGGATTTTAGACCCCTAAACTTGCTCATTTAAGTCATTCTCTTAGTTTCCAAAAGTAAACAAAAATCCTCTATCAAATATTCTCTCTCTAGAAGGTGGAAGAATAAGAAGGAGATTGAAGCCAGGTCAAGATCAGGTCTCCCAATCTTCGAGATTTTGTGGTCTTTGTGACTAAGGTATGATGGATTTTCATCCATGGGATCATTCATCCCATGGAGTCCCATAGAATTCCATAATTTGAAGAAGAATTTCCTCAATTCTAGTTAGGGTTTCTTCCAATGTTGTGGGTTATGATGAATGTTGATCCAATTGACTAGATTGTGATTGTTTATGATTGAATTGATAGAATTGCATGTATTTAGGATAAAATTACATATACCCATGCCAATCTTATGGACTTAGAGTAGAATTAATATGATTTTTGTTGATGCCATGAAGGGAAACTTTATGGGTTGGATATCTCCTTATAGGATTGATGGAGTATGATTAGAATTTCTTGAGATTAAAGCATATATGATAAATATGAAGTTAATTGCTTTATATTAGAGAATATATGGTGATCATGAGATGAAATTCTTTGAGATTAAAGCCTGGACTATGAATTGTTGAATGTTAATGTTATGGTGTTGAAGAGATACTTCCCATAATGAATTGCTAAGCATGATTGTATGAATGTGGAAGGTTTTCTCACATGAATGATTCTAGTTTGAAAGGAGTGCTCACATAAAATAATTCTAGACTAAATTGCTTAATGAATAATAAGGCCAGATGTGACTACCCCTGTCCTCCATATGTAAGGATACGAGGTGATTCCCATACTCCTTAGAATTGAACAAGAGGTGAGTCCTCACATTCTAACTATGATGAATGGACATGGAGAGGAGTATCCATGCTCCCTATGAAATGATGTGGAGGTGAGTACTCGTGTCATATGATGAGATTATGGAGGCGATTACCTTCGATCTAAACGTATGTAAGCCAAGAGGCGATTAGCCTTTATAAGCTAGGCATTGAGGTGAATCCCCACGTCTTTAAAAGTAAATATGAATAATGTAATTATGTTATGAAGATGATTTAATTGGAGTGTTTCTAGATATGCCTTCCATGATGAAAGGTTAACCAGAGGAGGATGAGCTATGTCTTGGCTAAGAATAAGTTAGGTTACTTAAGAAAGTATTCCTCTTTCATTATGTTGCTTATTATGTCTTGATTATGCTTATGCCTTATGTCTTATGTTAACTAATGCTTATGTGCATGTTTTTTATGCTAGCCATCATATTTAGTACTTGATTGTACTAACACATACCCTTTCCTACATTATTATCAAATGAAAGGTCTAACAACATTGACTCTCACACTCGTGGCTAGCTTAGTTGTTGATCAAGGAAGTGACGTTTTATGAGTCCTCGTTGTTTTTGAGGATGTCATGACCACTTTCTTTTATGCTTTTGTTTTATGTCTTGGACTATTGTATGGGCTATGACCCAAGAATATATTCATAGTGTTTAGATGGTTTGAGAAAATTATGTTAGACTTCCGCTCGTTTTATAGAAGACTTTGATTGTATTAAAATGATTTAAATTCCCGCTCATTTCAATTACTTTATGTTATGATATGCTAAGGGACTTTTATGAGGCCTCTTGGGGTCTTATACTCCTTGTTACGTCTAGGGGGGACCCAAGGGTCGTGAAAAACTTGGTAATCAGAGCACAATGTTTAGAATTTCTCTGGGATGTCTTAAACAATCTCTATTAGTGTCTTGTTCATAAGTGTGAAGCACACCACATTTACGAATGAGAGGATACTAGATGTATTGGAAACTTCACTTCCTCACTTCTCTAAGTCGTGCCATGGAGTTTAACTCTATAAGTCTCTCTCCCAATCTATGCCCGATGGTTTACAGGATATGACTACTGAAAGGTCTACAAGAAGGATAGAGGGAGACAATGTTGATCAAGAGGTCCCTCCTCAGTTTCCTCCCCAAGCTCCTTCTCAAGCTCTAATTGACCTATTGAATGAGAATGTAACAAATAAGGAGTTTAGGTCGGTATTCCAAGTGTTGGCTCAAGCCGTGATGGCACAAACCAATAAAGAGGTGGTATTCCCCATGAACCCAAATGTGGGTACGACGTCGGCAAAAGTGAGTGATTTTACAAGAATGAACCGTCCTGAATTTTATGGCTCTGAATTTGAGGAAGACCCTCAAGAGTCTATCGACGAAGTTTACAAGGAACTTGTCATTATGGGTGTGAATACGGTAGAGAAGGTGGAACTAGCCGCTTACCAACTCAAAGGGGTAACTCAGATTTGGATCAATCAGTGGAAAGAGACAAGACTGGTGGAAGCGGGTCCCATAGAATGGGAAAGGTCCAAAAGTACTTTTCTTGATAGATTCTTCCCTTTAGAGATGAGAGAGGCCAAGGTAATTGAGTTCATTAACCTTATGCAAGGAAATATTAGTGTTAAGGAATACGCTTTGAGATTCACTCAACTATCCAAGTATGCTCCTTCCATTGTGGAAGATTGTAACGGCCAAGATGATTAGGTTTGTGTCGGGAGTGACCAACATGGTAGACAAAGAGTGCCGCACCACTATGCTTGTCCATGACATGGACATTTCTCACCTTATGGTGCATGCCCAACAAATTGAGGAAGAAAGGCTCAATTAAAGATCTAGGGATGAAAAGAGAGCAAGAGTTGATGATGCTAACTATTCACATTCTAGGTCTGATGGATGAGGTCATTCAAGGTTTCAGAAAAAGTTCTCCGAGCAAGGTTCTTCTGGTGCTCCTCCAAGCCCAAATAATGAAAGGGTGTCTAATCTAAAAAATCAAGGAGATGGTTATAGGTCTTTGATGCCTACTTATGCTAAATATAGGAGAAATAATAAAGGGAAGTGTCTAGCGGGTTCAAATGCTTGCTTTTGTTATGGAAAGACGAATAAAAAAATAAGTAGTTGTCCTTCGGTTGCTAAGAATTATGGAAATGTTCATCGTAGGGCTCAATCCTACCATTCAGCTGGTCCAACTAGTTCGGGTGGGAATGCTACTAACAAAACCGTTTCTATGCTCTCCAAACTAGAGGTGACCAAGAGAATTCCTCGGAAGTGGTATTAGGTATGTTAAAATATTTCCATGTAGATGTGTATGATTTACTTTAAATAGGTGCGACTTTGTCATTTGTGACTCATTATGTACCTATGAGATTTGATATGTTTCCCCATGTGTTGTTAGTACCATTTTTTTTCTCTAACTCTGTTAGTGATTCTTTGGTGGTTAAGAGGGTTTATAGAAAATTTCCCATTTCCTTATCCCATATATTTACTCTTGTTGATTTGATACATCTTGACATGATTGATTTTGATTTTAACTTGGGTATGGATTGGTTGAATTCTTGTTACGCCTCTATAGATTATAGGACTAGACTAGTCATGTTTCAGTTTCCAAATGAACCTATCCTTGAGTGGAAGGGGAGAAATTCTATGCCTAGAGGTCAATTTGTTTCTTACCTGAAAGCTAGGAAAATTATTTTGAAGGGTTGTGTCTACCATATAGTGAGGGTGAGGGATGTGGAGTTTGAAATTCCTATTCTTGAGTAGTTCCTAGTTGTAAAAGAGTTTCTAGATGTTTTTCCCGATGATTTACCCGGTATTCCTCCCAAAAGAAAAATAGACCTTGTGATTGACCTTCTCCCCGATACCCAACCTATCTCTATTCCTCCTTGTAGAATTTCTCTGGCAAAACTTAAAGAGTTGAAGGAATAGTTAAATGAATTATTGGATAAGGGTTTCATCCGACCGAGTAGACTCTATGGGGTGCTTCAATGTTGTTTGTTAGGAAGAAACATGGCTCACTCCGTATGTGTATTGATTACCGACAGTTGAACAACGTAACCATTAAGAACAAATATCCTCTTCCAAGAATACATGACTTATTTGACCAACTTTAACGGGCAAGATATTTCTCCAAAATTGATCTCCGATCGTGTTATCTCCAATTGAGAGTTAAAGAGGAAGATATTCCAAAAATGGATTTTAGAACCCGTTATGGTCATTATGAGTTTTTGGTTATGTCCTTTGGTTTGACTAATGCCCCGGTGACGCTTATGGATTTGATGAATATGGTGTTTAGAAAATACCTTGATATGATCGTAATTGTGTTTACAGATGATATTTTGTTGTATTTGAGAGGTGAGAATGTGCATATATATCATTGAAGGATTGTATTGCAAATTTTCGGTGACCAACAACTCTATGCAATGTCTGGTAAGTGTAAGTTTTAGTTAAGGTCCGTAGCTTTTCTTGGCCATATAGTTTTAAGCAAGGGTATTTAGGTAGATCTGATTAACACAGATGCGGTCAAGATTTGGCTTAAACCTGTCACTATTTGATTTTAGAAGTTTCTTGGGTTTGGCCGGTTATTATAGAAGGTTAGTTGATTGGTTTTCCTCCATTGCTTATCCATTGATGGCTTTGAATCAAAAGAAGGCCAAGTTCATATGGTTTGAAGCTTGTGAGAAAAGTTTCGAAGAGTTGATGGATAGACTTACTTTACCTATGGTGTTGACCTTATCGGAAGGCACGAATGGCTTTATGGTATATTGTGACGCCTCTAGAGTAGGATTGGGATATGTGTTTATGCAAAATTGTAAGGTGATTGCCTATGTTTCAAGACAACTAAAGGTTCACGAGAAAAACTATCCTAGCCATGACCTTGAATTAGCGGCGGTGGTGTTTGTCTTAATGATTTGGAGGCATTATTTGTATAGGGTTCGTGTTGCTGGTTTCACCGATCATAAAAGTTTGCAATATGTGTTTACCCAAAAAGATCTAAATCTTCGGCAAAGAAGGTGGCTCTAGTTATTGAAAGATTATGATATGAGTGTTCTCTATCACCTCAGTAAAGCAAATGTGGTGGCGATTGCCCTAAGTCGATGATGCATGGAGGCTGAGGACGATAAGATGTCTCGGTATCCTCATCTTTTTCCTCCTATTCTAGCTTTAGGTAATGAAGTCCTCTTGGTTTACTTTTGTTTGAAGTCATGTGTGTTTTATGTGTTTCCATGATTTCCTTGATATGCATGTTCATGAAAAAGTTTAAGTTTTGAAAGAAATGGCTTAAATAATGTATTTTACTCATGTTGTTGAGTTTTGACTATGAATTGCTTATATACTTCATGAGATGACTTATTGAGCATGCCTTGACTTGGAGTTGAGATTTCCTCCTTGAATTTGTACTTTGTGCATTGATGAGTCCAAGATTTGGACTAATTTAGGGCTTGTTTATAGAGAATTAATGTCCTCAAATGCTTAATTTGTACCACTAACTGATGTAAATCCCTTGATTTTCAGGTATATGGATTGAGGAACAAAGCAAGGACAGTAACAAGCAAAAAGGAACAAAACAGGCTGAAAGGATGAAGAAAAGCAGCCTGGTGATCGCCAAGTTCACTTGCTGAATCCTCGAATGGCTATATGACCTCCCAAAGTTCTAGTGTGCCAAGCCTAGAGGGAAGAACCAACTAGGCTAGAAAGAGGAATAGTCGACGGATTACCGAGTAGTTCCACGATGCAGTGCTAGATCGCCCAAAGTTACAGACCTTGAGGATGTTGAATGCCAAGGCAGAAGGGTGATGGAACTGACCGAAGGGCGGCTCGCTAGTGGTTCGGCGAGC
The DNA here is from genome assembly GCF_019186545.1 of Solanum stenotomum. Classification (NCBI taxonomy): domain Eukaryota; kingdom Viridiplantae; phylum Streptophyta; class Magnoliopsida; order Solanales; family Solanaceae; genus Solanum; species Solanum stenotomum. The sequence goes on along the minus strand of NC_064284.1, from coordinate 41,110,678 downwards.
CTGACGTATTTCGCCGAGTGACTCTTCGCAAAACATTTTTGATGACTATAAATACATTTTTGAAAATTTAGTTTAGTGTGATATTTTATCAATTACCCTTCACAACAATTTTTTATTTAGTTTTCCTAAGCTTTGAAGAATTGAAGTTTTCACTTTTGAGAAATTGGAAGTGGGTCTTTGAGATCCTTTGAATTGGATCATTGTAAGGACAAATATGCACTTACCCAGTTGATAGATAATCAATTTGATAACGGTTTTTATCTTTTTATGATATCTAGCAAAAAACCCAATTCTTGGGGTGTGATTATGTGATTATGGGCAGATTTAATTTATGGGTATTGCTAATTGTTAGTTTAAATGCTTTTTATAAGTGAGTTCAATCATTAATTGTGGTTCAATTTATAAATTATAGTTCCAAATGCGGTTCTATGTTTTTGTTCTTGGCTTGCTCGAGAGAAAAGTTTTAAACCTACAATTATTGATTGATGGATTATAGGTATTGGGTTGACAAGAGGTCAGCTCGAGAGAGCAAATATTCAACCCAATCCCACACATTCAGCTCCAGAAAGTGAATGGATTAAGGTGTGGGTTGGTCTTATTTTGCATGATTGTTGATGTTCTAAAGAAATCACTTGATTCGGGGTAAATTGTTCGAGAGAAAATTTACCTCCACTGTAACTTAGCATGCTCACTAATATCTAGCTATTTACTAATAGTTGCACATACCCATTTGTCTATATTAGCCTATAATCGATCACATCCCAAGAACCTGTCTCATTATTGTTAGTTCTTGTTATTGTGATTACTGTTTGTAGGTAACAATCAAAACCAAAACCCCCAATTGACATTCGTGTCACCCCTAAATTTGAATGATCTTTTTATTCGATAATGTTTATTCCTATGACTGATTTGTCCAAGTTCATACTTCCCAATTGAATTTGAAACACGTACCGCTCCATGTGGGATTCAACCCCAACTAATTTGGTGGGTTATATCACCGACTGGATCTGTGAGGAAAAATAATATCAACGATAGGGTACAAACTGGACGGTTTTTAAAAGGCCAAAGGTTTAAAATTTCAAACTCATTCATATTCACTCACTTTTGACTTCATACAATCACACACGCACTTTATATTTCCTTTATTATTGCATCTTATCGCTTATGGGTCCTTATTCTTGTGTTCGGAGTTGGAATTCTTTTTTGCCTAGTATTACAAATTCACATTTTGACATTGAAAGTTGGTTTTCCAAACTCCAAACTTGTAATTAGCGGTTGAACTCAATTGCAATTGTTTTATTCTTTTTTATGTGTGTTGGGCCTTTCAGAAATCAAAAAATGTGTGCTAATATGCTGATTTTAAATTCGATATCGTTCCTAAATTTCCTAGATTGTTGATTTCCTAATTTTTATGCTTTGATATTGATAATAAATTGTTAGGTTTCGGTATTTTGTCATTGGGTCTAGTCGGGTGAAGTCTGATTATGTGGTCGTCAGGGGCAAGAAGGTGAAGTTTGATAGCAGTGACATAAATGTTGTATTGGAATGCACTACCAACATTCCTGATGACTACCAATATATGATCAGGAGTAAGTCCCTGGATACTAAGAAGTAATGGTTCACTCATCTACTGTCTGATGGTACTCTTAGGTGGGTCGAGGCTGGAGTGTCGATTGAGAAGAATGACCTAAACGTGGCAGCGAGGTACTTGTTTGGCTTCATCAACAAAACCGTTATGTCATCTCAGAAAAAATCTATCCTCCACCACACAAATGCGGCATGTCTTGGGTCCATTATTTCAGGGAAGAGCATAAATCGAGGCATGATTATTAGACAAGAGATGGCCATGAGGGCCAAGCAACGCCAAACCTCTCTCTATTTTCTGGTGTTGATCACTAAATTGTGCAGATGAGCCCGATTTCCCGATCATAAGAAAAATATGTGGAAGTAATTCCCACATCTTCTACCGACATCCGGTGGATTGAGGCTGAAAAATTCAAAGATGAGGCTGAGAAGAAGAAGGCAACCCTAGTGGACACCTCCCCGGTTGTTGATACTGAGAAACTACCTGCAGAGGCAATATTTCCTACTCTGGCACCTAGGCCTTCATATATATCTAGCGATGTCCCTTCTATGACCACAATTTCCTCTACAACTCATATACTTTCTAGGTCTGCTTGTAGTGCTGCTTCTTTCCGACCTCCACTCCCCCAAGTTGTGATACCATAGATGGGGAAGCTAGCCCATTTTGTTGATAGGCGTGCCTTAAGGCTTGAGGCCACATGTCTTGGGATGATTGAGAGGGATCTTACTACTGTTGTGACATCCCTAAGTGTGTTTATTGATTCCTTTACGGCAAGAATAGTGGTGTGTGAGCGAGGCCAGAGCACCACTGATGAGCTGACGACCTTAAAGGCCACAATTACCGAGCTGACAAAGTACATGGATTAGCTGAAGTCCACCGATATGTCCATGAGATTTGTCACTATGTAGATCCTCAATATCCCATCTGATATGGATGTACCTCAAGCTACCACCAGATATGAGGCTCGAGCTGATATGGCAGCTGCCGCTCAATCTGAGGCTGAGACAGATGAGGAGCAGCTTGGTGTCGATGAGGAGGCCACTTATGAGGGCCTCACAGAGGTTGATGAGGCTATGGTAGATTCATCCGTGCATATTTCATTTGCATATACACCCATTGCAGGATCTGGTGGAGCGACTGTGAAGACAGGACCCTTCTTTACCTCTCTCTGTCATTTTTATTGCATTTTTATTAGTTTGTTGCATTTTAGGACAACTGCCTTTTAGTTTGTGGTGGGGTGAGGTATTTCCACACCTACCTCTTGTGACTATTTTTTGTATATATTATTGGGTTTTTGGTGTTTTGAATTGCATGTTGATATTGTTTTGTGGAGTTTGAGCTTATGGCTCATTGTTAAGAATGAAAATGGATTTTGACCCATCCAAAATTTTGTGCCAATCTTGTAGTGTTTGAATGTACATGTTCTAGTGCAAATTTGTGTATCGGTTATGCTCAATACCGATGACTTGAATAGTGCTCTTAATAAAACAAAATGAATGTGCGGCAACGATGAGGAAAAATGTAGTTGCATAGACTATATGTGGACTTTTTACATCTCGTTCTGACTAGCTGCTTATCGAATTGAGTCTCATGTGATGAACATTGAACACTAACGAAAGTGTGGAGTCTCCTTCGATATTGGTGCCAATACCTTGTGTGATAAGCTTACCGTGAACCTTGCGTGATGACACCTAGAATTTTCCTCCATTGATTCGGTTGACTAAGTGATGGAAGCTCTTGAAATGATCTTAGGCAATAATTTTTACAGAGTGAAACAATTTGATAATATACCTCTTTTGTGGCCAACCTCGTGAGATGTGTGAACCTTGCTTGAAACCCTTTTGAGCCTTATCTTTTTCTTGGAAGAAACTTGATCAATTCATACCCCTCTTTTTTCATTCACCCATAATCCTCATGAAGTGTGGTTAGTTTGAATAGACAACTTAGGCAGTAATCCTAAGTTAGGGGTGTGGTGGAAAAGAGAAGGTAAATTAAGAAATGTGAAGCATTCCCCTTTGACCCATGGTTTTGAAAAAGATGGAACCCCTCCATCCAAAAAAACTAAAAGATAAACAAAAAGAATAAAACAAAGTTGTGAAATAAAGTTGTAATAGTTACAAAAGAAATGGGGTGTCGGGTATTCCATTGGAAATGATTAATGGGATGAATTTTGAGCATGAATGAAAATGTTGAAAAAAAGGAAGGAAAGGGATTTTCATACCACATTTCATGAGGATAGCAGTCATTGAGCCTAAATAACCATACCTTTACACTCAGCCCCGTTACAAGCCCTGAAAACACCTTTTGATCTTGAGTGAGATGAAACGAATGTTGAATGGAAAATATGGGCAAACCTATGGGTGAAATCATGCACGTGTTGATCTTTTTGAGTGTGAGAGTTGTATGTGATTCTGGAACTATAAATTGTTGAAGAATTGTGTGTGAATATGGAATTATCTTTATTGTAAGGGAATTTGAGTACCTTTGTTGAGCTTGAACTTGCACTTGAAACAAGTACTGTGAACTTGACTATCTTTGATAATGGTGAGTCACAACATGAATCTTCGAGTGCACAATTGAACCTTGCATGAGTAAGTTGAGTCTTGTTGTTTGCATTCATGATTGAATTTTTGTAGCACTGTCTGAGTCATCCTTTTTGAACTTCTGAAGTTGAGTTTTACTTGAGGATAAGCAAAAGTTTAAGTTGGGGTGTTGATGAGTCCGAGATTTGGACTCATTTAGGGCTTTCTTTATATAAAATTAGTGTGCTCAAATGCTTAATTTGTGCTAATAACTGATGTAAAACCCTTAATTTTTAGGTATATGGATTGAGGAACAAAGCATGGACAGTAACAAGCAAAAAGGAACAAAACATGCTGAAAGGATGAAGAAAGGTAGCCTACTGGTCGCCAAGTTCCCTTGGCTAATCGCCGAATTTTTATCTAACCTCCTAAAGTTCTAGTGTGCCAAGCCCTAAGGGAAGAAACCAAGAAGATGAGAGAAAGGAGCAGTCGGTAGATCGCCGAGTAGTTCTGCGATGCAGTGCTAGATCGCCCAAAGTTATAGACCTTGAGGATGCTGATTACCAAGGCAGAAGGGCGATTGAAGTGACCAAAGGGAAGCTGGCCGAGTGGTTTGGAGAGCCCGACTTACTTCGCCGAGTGACTTTTCACATCATATTTTTGTAGACAATAATTACATTTTCGAACATTTAGTTTGGGATGAAATTATATCAATTACTCTTCATAACAATTTTTTATTAAGTTTTCTCTAGTTTTTCTAAACTTTGAAGAATTGAAGTTTTTCACTTTTGAGAAATTTGAAGTGGGTCTTTGAGATTCTTCGAATTAGAGCATTGTAAAGATTAATCTACATTTACCCTAATTCTTGGAGTGTGATTATGTGATTATAGGATTATTTATTTTATGGGTATTTCTAATTGTTAGTTTAAATGCTATTAGAAGTTAGTTCAATTATTAATTGTGGTTAAATTTTTCAATTATACTTGCAAATGTAGTTCCTTGTATGTGTTCTTGGATTCCGAGAGAGAGAGGTTTCAGAACTAAAATTATTGATTGATGGTTTGTGTGTATTGAGCTGACCTGGGTTCAACTCGAGAGAGTGAATCCTAAACTCAATGCCACACATTCAGCTTGAGAGAGAGAATGTATTAAAGTGTGGGCTTGTCTTATTTTGCATCTTTCTTGATGTTCGAGAGAAATCACTTAATTGGGGGTAAATTATTCTAGAGAAAATTTACCTCCACTATAGCCTAGCCTACTCAATAATATCTAGATATTTACTAATAGTTGCAATTACTCATTTGTCTATATTAGCCTATAATCGATCACATCCCAAAAACACGTCTCATTATTGTTAATTTGTGTTATTGTGATTACTGTTTTTAGTTGACAATCAAAATCAAAACCCCCATTTAACATACTTGTCACCCCTTCATTTGAATGATGTATTTATTCGATAATGTTTATTTCTATGACTAATTTGACCAAGTACATACGTCCCAATTGAATCTGAAACACGTACCGCTCCTTATGGGATTCGACCCCAACTCATTTAGTTGGGTTATATTCTGATTAGCGATCGTTGATGCTTAGAATTGGATAAAGTATCTTTGAAATGTTATTAATGATGCATAAATTGAATTCATGCTCTATAAGATTGTGTTGAGCATTGCTTTTGAGTTTGGAAATGGTAGTTCCTCCTTAAGTGTAAGAAATCTGAAATTTCATGCATATTGGGTTGTTAGATGTAGTTCCTACTCCCCTATGGTTCATTGAGTATATTGGGCTAGGAGTTGAGGTTCCCTTCTCGGTTGTGCGCATTTAAATGAGTTACATGCATGATAGGCTGCTCGTCATGAGCCTTTTTTTGTCAAGAAAATTGCTTAGAATCTCATTCAAGGACGAATGATCCCAACATGGAGATAATGTAACCCCCCAAATTTGAAAACAGCTAAAATATCACTTGTTGGGAAATTGCAGGTGCCATTCACGAGAGCCAACCACGTCACGTGGGTTGACCAACGTGTCGTAGGTGGGGCCATCGATAGGCAGTTTAAAAAATTGGTCCATCCATGGACCATGCTGGTACCTATGGACCATAGGTGGGTCCACGCCCTGTGGTCCAGTGGTTGTCGTTTGACCCAAAACTCTCTAAACGTGGATCAAGATTGACCAAGACGGACTGTAAGTCAGTCGATGATCCATCGGTAGGGGTTCTGTGGGTCGAGGGCTGGCCATTATTTTAGGGGCAGATGGGTCTTTTCCAGTTTTAATTAATAAAATGTGTAGTAATTTTTCTTAAGCCTAGACCACATATATGAGGATTTTAGACCCCTAAAATCACTTAATTAAGTCATTCTCTTAATTTCCAAAAGAAAACCAAAATCCTCTCTTAAATATTCTCTCTCTAGAAGGTGGAAGAAGAAGAAGGACATTGAAGCTAAGTCAAGATCAAGTCTCCCAATCTTCATGCTTTTGTGGTCTTTGTGACTAAGGTATGATGACTTTTCATCCATGGGATCCTTCCTCCCATGGAGTCCCCTAGAATTCCACAATTTGAAGAAGAATATCTCCAATTCTAGTTTGTGTTTCTTTCAATATTTTGGGTTATGATGACTGTTGATCCAATTGAGTGGATTTTGATTGCTTATGATTTAATTTCATGTATTTATGATGAAATTACATGCACCCATGCCTCTCCTATGAACCTAGGGTAGAATTGATATGATTTGGGTTGATGCCGTGAAGGGAAACTTTGTGGGTTAGATATCTTCTTATTAAATTGATGAAGTATGATTAAAATTTCTTGATATTAAAGCATATATGATGAATATGATATTAATTGCTTGAGATTAGAGTGTAGATGATGATCATGAGATGTAGTTCTTTGAGAGGAAATCTTGGACTATGAATTGTTGATTGTTAATGTTATGGTATGGAAGAGATACTTCCCATAATGAATTGCTAAGCATGATTGTATGAATGAAGAATATTAGTTTATATTAGTTAATCTAGGTTGAAAGGATTTCACACCTAAAATAAATCTACACTAAAAAATTTAATGAATGATATGGCTGCAGGAGACTATTTGGACCTCCATATGTAAGGATATGAGGTGATTCACATAATCCTTACAATTGAACAAAAGGTGAGTCCCCACGTTCTTACTATGATGAATGGACATGGAGGTGAGTATCCATTCTCCTTATGAAATGATGTGGAGGCAAGTACCCGTGTCATATGATGAGATTGTGGAGGCAAGTACCCACGATGTAAAAGTAAGTAAGACAAGAGGCGAATACCCACTATCCTTTATAAGCTATGCATTGATGTGAATCACCATGTCTTTAAAAGTAAGTATGAATAATGTAATTATGTTATGAAGATGATTCAATTGGAGTGTTGCTAGTCTCTAGATATGTCTTCCATGATGCAAGCTTGACTAGAGGTGGATGACATATGTCTTGGCTAAGGATAACTGAGGTTACTTAAGGAAGTATTCCTCTTTCACTATGATGCTTATTATTTCTTTATCATGCTTATTCCTTATGTCTTATGCGGACTTATGTTTATGTTTATGTTGTTTATCCTAGCCATCATATTTAGTACTTGATTATACTAACACATACAATTGCCTACATTCTTATCAAATATAGGGTTTGGCGACATTGATTCTCACACTCGTGGCTAGCTTTGTAGTTGATCAAGAAAGTGATGTTTTGGTGAGTTCTAATTGTGTTCGAGCATGTGATCACCACTTTATTTTATGCTTTTCTTTTATGTCGTAGACTATTGTACGGGCTGTGGCCCAAGACTTTATTCATGTTGTTTAGATGGTTTGATACAATAATGTTAGACTTCCGCTCGTTTTATAAACGACTGATTGTATTGAAAAGTTTTAAATTCCCGCTCATTTTTATATCTTTATGTTATGATATGCTAAGTGGTTTGTATGAGGCCTCTCGGAGTCTTATTTGTCTTGTTACATCTAGGGGATACCCCTGGGTTGTGATATTATTGAATTGCGATATGTTTTGAATTAAGATTCTTGAGTTGATTCTTTCATGTCTATATTTTAGCATAATGACTTTGACCCTTCCAAATATTTTTTGAGTTTTTCGCACATTTTTGCCACCATTCGTGAGTTGAATGTGGTTGTTCTTCCCAAAAATTTGAGTCTCGATTTCGATCAATACGGATGACTTGAATAGTTCTCTTAATTGAACGAACATGAATGTACGGCTACGGTGAGGCCAAATGAAGTTGCATACACAATATGTGAACTCTTTGCATCTCGTGGTGATTAGCCATTTATTGAATTGATTCTCCTGTAGTGACTGTTGCACACTAGCGAAAGTGTGTAGTTTTGTTTGACTTAAGTGTCGATGCCTTCTTTGATTAGCTTGTTTTGAACCATGCATGAATAAGCCTAGAATTTTCCATGTTAGTCTGATTGATTTAGAAATGTGTCCTCTTGAGATGATCTTCGCTAACTTTAAAAAGTGTGAGCCAAATTTGACATATACCTCTTTTGTGGCCTACCCGTGAGTGCGTGAAACTCTTTTGAACACCTTTGAGTCTTATCTTTCATTGGAAGAACCTTGATGAACCCTACACCTTGTTTGATCCACTACCTATAATCCTCTTGATTTGTGCTTTAGTGAATAGCCAACTTAGGCCAAAATCCTAAGTTGGGGGTGTGGTGAAAAAGAAAAGGAGAAATTAATAAGTGCAAGAAAAGTTCCCCTTAACCCATGGTGTTGCAGAACAATGGAAACCCCTCAATAAAAAATAAAAAGCATATTTGTGGAATAAAGTGCCAAGGAAATCGGGTTTCCAAGTAATCCATGGAGGTGAATCAAAAGATGACTTAGAAGCATTGAAAAAAGAATTGAAAAAGGGAAAGAAGGGAATGCCTTGAGAACACCACACCTCACGAGGATGAAAAAGTCACTGAGCCTAAAAGAACATTCCATTGCACTCAGCCCCATTACAAGCCTTAAAAAGACCTTTTTGATCTTGAGTAAGCCAATTCAAAAGTCGATCGGAAAATAAGGGCAAACCGGTGGGTGAAAGCATGAATTGTGTTCCTCTTTTTGAGTGTGAGCGTTGCATCTGATTCATGTTCTTAAATGGATTAACCTATAGGTGTGAATATGGAATCATTCTTTGTTTGAGGGCATTTAGATACTTTTTGTTGAGCTTCAACTTTCACAAGTAACAAGTATTGCGAGCATAAGAATCTTTGGTAGTGGTGTGTCACAACTTGAATCTTTGAGTACACAGCTGAATTTTGCATAAATACTTTGAGTCTTGCTGTGTATGTTCATTATTTAGTCTTGTGTAGTACTATTTGAGACACCTTGCTGAAAGGATGAACTTGAGTTTGCTTGGGGACAAGCAAAAGTTTTAGTTGGGGGTGTTGACGAGTCCACAAATTGGACTCATTTATGGCTTTATTTTGATAAGAATGGTGTCCTTGAATGCTTATTTTGTCTCAATATCTGATGAAAACTCTTAAGTTTCAGGTATTTAAAGTTTTATTGAAAGCATGGACACTTAGGCATAAAAAGGAACAAAAAGGCTGAAAAGAACGAAGAAGCTAAAGCCTAAGCATCGCCAAACACACTTGGCGATTTGCTTAAGTGATTCACTCCGCCCTTTGTTCCAGTGCGCAATGCTCTCCAGAAGAAGGATCAAAAGGCGTTGAAAGGAGCAGTTGGCTCTTCGCAAAATATTTCCGCAAAGCAGTACTATACCACCCAATGGTCTAGAACGTGAAGATGCTGAAGGCAAGCCCGAAACGACGATGAAATAGAAGAAGAGCGAGTTGCTGAGTCATTCGGTGACATTGACTAACCTCACCGAAAGATCCGCCAACACTATTTTCTGAAGTCTATAAATACTAAACTTATTTCAAATTTTAAGAGAGTCGAACATTTATTTTAATTTCCATAATAGAATACTACTTTTTGGCATATTTTCTCTCAAGTTTGGAGGGGGTTTTGTGGGAGACTTGAAGAGAAAAGGATTTCATCTTCCCCAAGTTGGAAGTGGGTCTTCTCCATTCCTTTTCTTTTTCTTAAATCAAGGTTTAATTTCTTATACCCATTTGATTTTAGTATCATTTTAGGTGTATTTTTGTTATTTCTTGATGTGTGGCTAAAACCCCCATTTTTGGGGTGTGATTTAGCAAATATGTGTTGATATTGTTGTTGGATCTTTCTTGTTGATAGGTTAGATGTATTTTAATGGCTATTTCATCTAGTGGTTGTGCTTTAATTTAATGAGTTTGTAGTTGTAAATACAAAACCACCCATGTGTTTTCGGCTTGTCCGAGAGGGAAGTCGCGAAACCAAGACCACTAGGCTAATGGCCTAAGGAGTTCATCGACATAAGGTTCAGCCCGAGAGGCTGAACCCTAGTCCCATATCCTAACACTCAGCTCGTGAGAGTTAGTAGGGTAAGGCATAGGCTTGTCTTCATGCGGCAAGTGGGTATCCAAGAGGAACCCATTTGAAATGGAGTAAGTTGCCCGAGAGGGAACTTATTTCCATCTACAGCTTAGCCTAGTCACTATTATCTTTAAATTTCCTATCGAAAGCATGTACCCAATGATTTATCTCAACTTGTATTGCGGTCATACCCCAAGAACTTTCTCCCATACTTGATTTTCTTGTTTACTTTTGATCTTTTTAATACTTGTGACAAAACCCCAATTGATATTTGACACTTTTGTGTCACCCCCTTCAATTTACAATGTTTTTGTTCGTTAATGTCTTTAGCTATGACTAATTAGAAATAAATTTTATTTTCTATTAATTCTCAAAAAGCAATCCTTTGGGCCACGACCCCAACCTTTAATTTGGTTAATATATTATCGACGATCGTAAACACTCGTACCGTGGGTTAGTGTCTTTGGTCACTATAAGCATCAGTCCATAAGGTACTTGCTATCATGGGAGCGACTCTAGTGGAGAAGTCAGAATTGGCTACTTATCAGATGAAAGGAGTTGCTCAGGTGTGGTACAATGAATGGAAAAAAGTGAGACCGGTAGGAGCGGGTCTCGTATAGTAGAAAATGTTTAAATCTGCTTTTCTTGATAGGTTATTTTCCCTTGAGACGAGGGAATCAAAGGAGGTTGATTTCATTAAACTCCGTCAAGGAAGTATGAGTGTGAGGGAATATGCTCTAAAGTTTACACAATTGTCGAAATATGCTCCAACAATTGATGTTGATTATAGGGCAAGGAGGAGTAAGGTCATGTTGGGTGTGTCCAAAATGGTGGTTATAGAGTGTTGTACCGCCATGCTCATTGGTGACATGGACATCTCTTTTCTCATGGTGCATGCAGAACAAATTAAAGAGGAGAAACTTAAGGAAAAGTCAAGAGAGGTAAAAAGGGCTAACACCGGTGATGGTCATTTCATTCATACTAGATCTGATGGACATGTTTGTCCCAAGTTTTGACAAGGATTTTCTGGTCAAGGTTCCTCTAATGCTCCTCCTAAGTTTAACAAGGATATAGTGTCTAACCCTAAGCTTCAAGGAGGGAATGGAGGTGGATAATAATTGGCTAGTTTTGCTTGTGCTAAGTGTGGGAAGAAGCATAATTGAAAGTGTCTAGTCGACATGGATGGTTGCTTTAGTTGTGGGAAGAGTGGTCACAAAATGAGGGATTTCCCAATGCTTACAGCTAAGGGTAGAGAGGGAAAGAAAGCTACTCCTAGTGGTTCGGATTCCAATGCTCCCGATGTGGTTACCGTTATGTTGAAAGTTTTCCACCTTGATGTTTACACTTTACTTAATCTCGGTGCTACTTTGTCTTTTGTGACGCCATATGTGGCTATGAGGTTTGATGTGCTTCCCGAAGTGTTATTAGATCCCTTTTATGTCTCTACTTCTATTGGTGATTCTATTTTGGCTAGGAAGGTGTATAGAAAGTGGCCAGTTTCGTTATCCCATAGAGTTATTCTTGTTGACTTGGTAGAGCTTCGTATTTTAGATTTTAATGTTATCCTTGGAATGGAATGGATTCATTCTTGTTATCCTTCTATAGATTGTAGGACTCGTATGGTAAGATTTTAGTTTCCAAGTGTGCGTATCCTAGAGTGGAATGGGGGGAAATTCCATACCTAAGGGTCAGTTTGTGTCTTTTCTCAAAGCTAGAAAGATAATTTTGAAAGGTTGCATTTAACAACTAGTTAAGGTGAGGGATACAAATTCTGAAACCTCTACTCTTGATTCGATTCCCGTTGGAAATGAGTTTCTGGAAGTGTTCCCAGATGAGTTACTCGGTATTCCTCCCGAAAGGGAAATAGACTTTGGTACTAACCTTCTTCCATATATTCAACCTATCTCTATTCCTCCTTATAGAATAGCTTTTTTGGGTTATTTAAAACTAAATTAATAACTTCCTTATCAGAAAAATTATTAGGGGAGTACTAATTGCTATTAGTATCAAATATTTATTGTGACGATGAAGATGTTGATTCAATGAGTGGGTCGGAATAATAGGTTCCAAAGATATCCATGATAATAATATTTGATGAGAGCGTAAAAAGTAGTGTTGGATGGATGTAGGTTTTTGGGTTTGCGGTGAATATTAAATTGGATTTTCTATATATAGATAAATATGAATTATGATAAGTGAAGTGAAGTGTTGAAGCTAAAACCGTTGGGTACTACACGGAGTTGGTTAGTGATAAGTAGACAGTTGTTTTATAGTCTCAAGTGTGTATAATTTGTGTAGCCTTTCTGCTGATGTGGCAACTTTCAACTTTTTGGCTCTCCTTCTTCCTTCCTTCATAACTAAAAGGAATATATCTTATCTACAGTACTTAAACTAGTTAAGCTATTATTCACTCTTCTCGATCTTAATTTACGTGGTATTTTTATAATTTTTGAAATTCAAATAAATTTATTTTTGATTATAAATTTTTCGTGTATCTTTTAAATATTTTGAAATGTCAATTTTTATAACTTCTAAGTATTTTTTTATATAGTTTACAAATATATAAAATTTCAATATACCATAAATTGAAATATAGATAGTAATAAACTATTTTTGGATAAGGGCTTCATTCGACCGAGTATCTCTCCATGGGGTGCTCCAGTTTTGTTTGTTAGGAAGAACGATGGTTCCCTCGTATGTGTATCGATTATCGTCAGTTGAACAAGGTGGCCATTAGGAATAAGTATCCTCTTCCAAGGATAGATGACTTGTTTGACCAACTTCAAGGGGCGAGTTATTCTTATAAGATCGATCTACGTTCGGGTTACCACCAATGAGGGTGAAGGATAGTGATATTCTGAAAAAGTCTTTTCGAACTCGGTATGGTCATTATGAGTTTTTGGTGATGTCATTTGGGTTGACTAATGATACGGTGGCATTTATGGATTGATGAATAGGGTGTTTAGACAATACAGTGATATGTTTGTAATCGTGTTTATTGATAATATTTTGATCTATTCGTGAAGTAAGAGTGAGCATATTGATCATATGAGGATTGCGTTGCATATTCTTAAGGACCAAAATTTTTTTGCCAAGTTTAGCAAATGTGAATTTTTGGTAAGGTCCGTAGCTTTTATGGGTCATATTGTTTCAAGCAATGTTATTGAGGTAGATCCCATTAAAATGGATGTAGTTAAAAGTTTGCCTGGACTTCTTACTCCTTCAAATATTAGAAGCTTCTTGGGTTTGGCGGTTACTATAGAAGGTTTTTCGAGGGGCTTTCCTCCATTGCTTTTCCTTTGACGTCTTTGAATCAAAAGAAGGCTAAATTCATATGGTCGGAAGATTGGGAGAAAAGTTTACTAGAGTTAAAAGATAGTGTCATGACCCAGGGGTACCCCCCTAGATGTAACATGGCTTATACCACCCCGAAGGACTCCATACAGGCCACTTAGCTTTCTTAACATAAGAAATAGAACAATAAGGGTAAAACATAATTTTAAGTCCAAAATAATTTTATAGTAAAGCGGAAGTGTAGACACTTTGTCTCATCATAGCCGTCTATTACAACAGAATTGAATTGGGCCTAGACCATACATCATGTCCAAAAAGGAAATATAAGAAAGAAAATAATGTAATAAACTCTGTCCTCAAAGCATTAGGACTCACCAAAGCTCGAAAATCTCGAACTCAACAGTTACCCCGACACTGGTGAACCTGACTGTAGAACCCTACATTTGTGGAAAATATAGGAAATAGTATGCGTTAGTACAAAAATGCACTCAGTATGATAGCTATGCATAAAAACATTTAAAACATACTAAGAAGGAACATTTCCTTTCATGACATGCAATTGACCAATTAAAACATGATATAAGAGAGTTAGAAGGCATAAGTCATAACATCATGGTCAATGCAAGATAAATCATCTTTTAATTTTTGTACACATATGAGATACTATTTGAGTAACCTTATTCATTTTTAGTCGTGTTGTGATAAAATTAGCCTTAACCGACATAGAGACCATGTGAGCTATAACATGATTCGGTGTCTCCCACACCGAAAAGGGTTGTTCTACTTGCCTAAGATAGAACCATGAACTTCTAGCTTTAGTGGATCCACTAGCTAATCATCCTATGACGGCACATAGTTTATGGGATAAGGAGATTGTTACTAGAAACCTGGCCTCTACTAATGGGATAGGTTTCATCTCAAGAGATTGCTTCTAGACCCGACCTCTACTAATGGGAGAGCTTCCAGCTCACATCAATATCCACTCGGTGCTAAGCATAATTCCCACATAATAGTCAATTCTTACTTATTATTATCACTCATGGAAAGTTGTCCTTAGACAATGAAGCCAAGCTAGTTTCATTAGGATAGCTCTTACTCCTTGATTCAATTAGGTGAGAATAGCCTATCAACCTAAGAATACTTTCAACAATATAACAACAATAACATCTTTGACACTTCACTCTCAAAGCACCCTTAAATTAACAATACATGCATAAAAATCATTTAACATTCACTTCGTACATAATTCATCATGGTTCCCACAACCCTAGTTATGAAATTTAACTACTCATTATCTCAAAAATACAATCAAAATTTATTAAAATAAATATGCTAGTGTTCATCATAAAAAATTAAGAACAATAGCTAAACTATCTTTTATTAATCAAAATTATAAATAAATAATAAAGGAGAAGAAAGAATAAACCACAATTCTCCGGCCTCCACTGTGCCTCTTCCAAAATTCCTAAGCTAGAAGAAAAATTATATAGTTATTGTTTTTTGGTTCTTGGGTCCCCTAAAACTAATTTTCCATGCCTTATTTATAGATACAGAAAATCCTAAATGAAATAGCTGAGTCCAAATTAAATTAGGAATCCAAAAACAAAAGAAATTGAATTCCTTTTTTTTCCGCTGTGTGAACAGTTCCGGTTTAAATTACTTGATTTTGCACCTTCATGCATCAATTGGCCAGTGGCTTTAGAGATTGCAACGTGGCAATGAAATAACAACATCACTTAGGTTTATTTTCTCTGCTTTACAATTTTTATATATTAAAATAAATATTCAATTTAATCCGTTAAGTTGTATGTTTGATTTCCTTCTTCAACCTTCCATCTTTAATTCATTTCAACTCCAAACTTCTTCATTTTTCCACCAATTTAATCCTACAAATAAAATATACTATTCAGCACAATTCATAAAATTCATGTTAAAAAAGAAAAAATATAAATAATAAATGTGAGGCAAATAATAATTAAAATATATATTTTTGGCCGCACATCAACACCCCACACTTAAAAGTTTTGTTCGTCCTCGAGCAAACATTAAATCTCATCCCAAAAAAAATCATACTAGCAAAGTCATTACTTTGGTTAATACAAACAATTAGGCAATATACCAATTTCAAAACATCAAGTAGACTTCTCAATTAATATGGAAGACATTGAAATAAACAACGAACCTCTAACCTCCAAACCTCAAGGAGGAACTCTGAACTCATCAAATTTAAACTTGCTCATCTACTCTCCTCAAAGAAAGCTAATAAAATTACCTATCTATCATGAAACAAGTGCCCTCACACAAAGAAATAGTCCACACACTCAATTCAAAAGATTAAATATAAATTAAGGACTTCATATCAAGAACAACTCTCACACTCACAAATAAAATTCACATGTATGCTCAAAGAACCGTAGGCTTGACCACTATGTACATCTCCACTAATTAAGTATGCTTGAATGGAATCAAATAGGACTTTAACGGGTTGTAATGTAGGCTAGGGGACGGATAGGAAAACTATATAATAGTTACTTACACTTTCTTAAGCAATTTGCAATTTTAGATTTCATCACCCATTATTTTCTTCTCTTTATTTTCAGCCCTCTCTTCAACAATTATTTTACAACTAATGCTCATCATCTCAAGAATGCTTAAATCATATCTCTTTTATTATTATTTCCAGAGGTTTTGCAGTAGCCATCCTCAACTCAAGGCTTTGAGGCTCAAGTGTGGTACACAATATCCTTGGTAGGTTCAAGCCCAATGTTTTAAGCATACTTCTGAATTAGCCATCCTCAACTTATGCTTTTAAGCTAGGTTGAGGTGCACAATATCCACAAGGGACCAGGGCCAAAACAGAGTTTTTATACTTTTCTTCATTCTTCACACATCAAGCATTTTCACCATTTTTTCACTTCAACAAAGGTTTTCAACTTTTCTTCTCAACATAGTGCATTAAAGATTTCTTCTTGGAACAAACAGAATTATGGTATCAATAAAAAGAGATTCAGCTCAATCATGTGGTTTACAAGAAAAATATAGGCTAAAAGGCTCAAATGGGTTAAATAGTGATATAAAATCGGAAAATGCTAACATTTACCTAACAAATCAAATAAAGCCTATTTTCATCTCCTAAACAAGACAACACTTTTTATTTCGATTCAATAACATGCATGGTAAGTTCTAGACTAAGAAGCAAAATATGGAATAAACCAATTCTCACCACACGTGGCACAAATATCAATCAAAATGGATCAATTCCACTTCTCTGAGAGACATGATCATAAAAAACTACAAAATAAAATAAGCTATATACAAAGTCCCAACCATGAGCTTAGTTGTCAAAGAGTCTGCAATTTCCTTATCAATCAAGCATTCACAAGAAAGTACAACTAATAATTTAGGCCTAAATAGAAAGTATCACACCGCTCAAAGGGTCTTTTCTTTACTCTAAAAAAAATATTAAAAAATAAAAAGAAAACTTATTCCTAAAAAAGTAAAAGACACTCGGTTCAAAGGAACTATCCTTAGGAAAAGGACCGAAAACAAAAGCAAAGAAATCCATCCTAAAAAACAGAAGGAAAAGACTTAATAAAATAGTAAAAACTAGAAATTCATACCTCCACCCCACACTTAAAAAAGATGCTATGTGTCTAAAGCATTAAATAAAATTTAAAACAAGGGTTAGGGAAACTCCCTAAGGCCTTTAGGCCTAGCTAGTAGCATGCTACTTAATTTTCATCAAGGGTCATCACTAATGTTTGCGTAATAAGGACATAACTGCTAATGCAAGTGTCTACGATCGTACAATAGTTTAGTAACCCAACTAAGGCTTGGGATTGTTCCCAATAGAGTGGTTTTGAGAATTAATAGAAAAATATATTTTAGTTCTAACTAGTCGTAGCTAAAGACACTAACAATTAAAAATATTGAGAATTAAAGGGGGACACAAGAGTGCCAATCAACAATGGAGGGTTTTGTCATTATTAAGTAAAAACAACAAAATAAATAAGGGTTTCTAAGTAATAAGAGGGGATCCTTAGGATGTGATGGGGATACATGTTAAGATATATTATTGGGTACATGCTTTTGATAGAAGATTCATAGAATAATTGTGACTAGGCTAGACTTCAAGGGGAATAATCTCTCTCTCGAGAAACTTACCCCGTTTCAAATGCGTTTCTCTCGGACACCCACTTGCCGCATGAAGAACAACCTCCGTGTTAACCCACTCACTCTCTAGAGTTAAGTGTGTGGACATGGGACTACGGTTCACTCTCTAGAGCTGAACCTCATGTCGACCTACTGACACTGTCCATCAATTTAGTGGTCGAAGTTTTACGACCTTTTTCTAGAGCAAGCCGAAAATACATAAATAAATTTGTATTTGCAACTACAAATTTATTAAATTAATCCACAATGACTAAATAAAATCACATTTAAACTATGAATAAACTATCAACAAGCAAGACCTAACAATTATTTTAACACATATTCGCTAAGTTTCACCCCAAGAATTGGGGTTTTTAGCAACACATGTACAAGAGATAGAAATTATACCAAACTGAGCTTGCATTCAGCTGGGTATGAAGATTTAAGTCTTGATACATGCCACAATTGAAGAATCCAAGAGACCCAAATCCAAATCTTGAAGATGAAACCCTTTGGAACTTGAAGTTTTCAACACCCTCTCAAACTTAGAGCAAAAATATAAAAAAGTACTATTTTATTTGAAAATTATAATAATTGTTTGACACTTCAAACAACAACTCTAACTAGTATTTATTTTCACAGATTTGTGTTGTAGTGGATCATTTTGGCGTCGTTAGTGGAAATAACCGATCAACTGGGCGATTTGCCATTTGGTGTAGTTCATCACCGTCGTGCACCATCCTTCAGCATCGTCGTGCTCTGGATCATTGGGTGACATGGTACTGCTTCGCAAAATTTCTCGGCGATGCGTCGATTGCTTCTGTTTTCCACCGACTTGTTCTTATCCATCAGGGCTCAGCACACTGGAACAGAAGGCGAAGTAAGACCTTTTGGCGACTCGCCAAGTGGACTCGGGATCCTCAGGACTTCATTTCTTCATTCTTTTCAGCCTTTTCGTTCCTTTTTGCGACGTAGTGTCCATGCTTTCCTTCAAACTTCAAATACCTGAAACTTAAGGGTTTTCATCAAATATTGAGATAAAATAAGCATTTGAGGGCATAATTTCTATTAAAATACAGCCCTAAATGAGTCCAATTTGTGGACTCATCAACATCCCCATCTTAAACGTTTGCTTGTCCTCAAGAAAACTCAAATTCATCCATTCAAAAAGGGTGTCTCGAACAGTGCTACACAATACTCAATCATGAATGCACACAACAAGACCCAATTTACTTATGCAAGGATTCATTTGTGTACTCAAAGATTCGGGTTGTGACACACCATTACCAAAGATTCTCAAGCTCGCAATACTTGCTTCAAATGCAAGTTCAAGCTCAAAAAAAGCCATTGAATGCCCTCACACAAATGATGATTCCATTTTCACATGCAAAGGTATAATCATTTTAAAGTTCAGGAATCAGATACAACGCTCACACTCACAAAAATGAACACAACGCATGCTTTCACTCATAGGTTTACCCATAATTTCCAATTAATATTTTTTTCGACTTTCTCAAGATCACAAAGGTCTTAACAAGGCTTGTAACGGGGTTGAGTGTAGAGGTATGGTCATTTAGGCTCAGTGACTTTTATCCTCATGAAATGTGGTGCTCTCAACACTTCCTTTCTTTTTCCTTCATCACTTTCATTAGTGCATCATAGGTCATCCTATTATTCGGTTCCCATGGATTGTTTGGGAACCCCATCTCTTTTGTACTTTATTTCATAACTTTCTTTTTCATTCTTTTTCTTTTTCTTTCTCTTTTATCTCTTTTTTTTATATGTAGGGGTTCAATTTTTCTTAAAACCATGGGTAAGAGGAAACTTTCATTGCACTTCTTCACTTGTCCTTATCTTTTCACACACCCCCAACTTAGGCTTTTGGCCTAAGTTGGGTATTCAACTAACCAGAATTCAAGAGTATTATAGGTAATGGATTAAGAAAGGTCTAGTTTTCATCAAGTTTCTTCCAAAGAAGGGTAAGGTTAAAAGGGTGTTCACGAGAGAATCACACACTCACAAGGTAGGTCAAAACAGGTATATGTCAAATTGGTTCACACTCTCTAAAGTTGCTTAAGATCATATCAAGAGAAAGTCTTACTTAGTCCACCGGACCAACAGGCAAATTCTAGGTGTTGTCATGCATGGTTCCAGGTAAGCTTATCACACAAGGAATCGACAATTAAGTCTAACAAGACTACACACTTTTGCTAGTGTGCAACGGTCATCATAAGAGAATCGATTTGATAAATGGCTAATATCAACGAGATTCAAAGAGTTCACATATTGTTTATGCAACTTCATTTGGCCTCATTGTAGCCGTGCATTCATGTTCGTTCGATTTTAAGCACTATCCAAGTCATCAGTATTGATCGGGACTGAGACTTAAGTTTTGCAAAAGAACAGCCACATTCATCACACAAGAGGTGGCAAAATTTTTTTACGGGTTAAAATCATTTTGCAATTTAAAATAAAAGGAGCCACAAGCACAAACATCCACAGAAACAGATAAAAACACAATTTTGAAAGTGGAACAACTCAAATAAATACACAAAACACGAACAAAAGTAGCACACAAAAGGTGTGGGCCTCACCCCACCACAAATAAAAATATTTGTCCTCAAATGCAAACAACATAATATACACACTTTAGATTAAAGAAAGACAGAGAGGAAGGTAGAGAAAAATCATGTCTACACAGTCGCTCCGTCTGTCCGGGTATCAGTGCCCCATGTGTCAGCCTGGAATTTGATAATCCCCTCCGGAGCATCTTCAGAATATTCAGCAGTAGTTGAGTTACTAAGATTGTCTAAGTCATGAGCTGTAAAAAAAGAGTGGATAGTTGTGAAGGATCCACGTCTCCATGAGGGAATAGTGGGGTCTCAGGGATTTGTTATGTTGCTTGCACTAGGCGTCTTACCCTCATTATCCATTTTGGTAGGATTGTTGCCTTTGTATTTTTCCTGAAATTTTTCGCTCTTGTTTTTCGAGGTGGCATATCTCTTCAGCTACTTTTGTTCTAGCAACTTCTGCAACGCTTCGAGAAAAAGATAGAGAGTATTCAGACAAAAGCAAGAAAGTTCAATTGCAAAATCACTTCGCTGAACTAGTTGGCGAAGCGCACAACTACTTTGGCGGTTCGCCGAGGGCAGCGCATAGTGAATACAAGGGTTGATACAAAGGGTGAACCATAAGTCTTTCGGCGAGTTGTTGAATGCTTTAGGCGATGAAAGGCTTCTCGCCAAAAGTTACAGAATTAAACATCATGTTTGTCATTGAATTAAAGGTGAGATGGACGTTTAAGGCGAACCGTCGAGTGATTCGGCAAGCTCAAACCAGCTTGCCAAATGACCCAACTTCCCGGATTCAATCCTGCAACCCCTTAAAACAAAATAAAGGCATGGACAACTCAAATTAGGCTTAGACCCAGTGATAATCATGCACAACCCATGATTTTCATCCAATTTAAAGCTCAACCTTCAAGAATTAACTATTTAACTTAGTGTGGGCAAAATATGCAAACATATCCGGCAAACAAATATTCTAATCCTACCAGAGAGGCCCAACACACATCTTCAAAGTACTACTATTTCATTTGAGTACAACTTTCGAGGAAAGGAACGCGGAGTTTGACGTACCAACCTTTTATGCCGATCAAATGGATATTGAGTTGCTAGAAAGCAATGTAATCCAACTCGTAGCACAATTCGACACTAAAAATACTCTATAGATGGAAAAATATAGGAACTAGAGTGCAGGTGTGAGTTTTGGACAGATAATAAGTATGGGAAAGTGATTGAAGTTGAAGTTTTTAAACCTTTGGCTTGCAAAAACCATCCAATTTTAGCCCACTCAGGACATTAATCAAGCTCGCCTATTCACTCGGTGAAACACCAAATGTTTAATTTCTTCACTAAATTTTACAGGACCTCTCGTTTATGGGAGGTCCAAATGGTGGTTTCCATCATTATAGCCGATGTGGTTTGCGATTCGCCAATAATTTGCAAAGCTCGCCGAGTTTTAAAGACTCCAATGCAAGATGGTCTTGAGTTTAACGGTGGTCTAGTTTGGGGTCACCGAACTGTTCGATGATTTACTGATTGGACCTATTGTTCGCCAGTCTACACTTTTTCTTTCTCTCTCGACACGTCCATCTGCACAATCAACACATCATTATTTTATCAAAGAAAAAGAAAGCAATAAATAGTTTTGGTTTTCCTCCCAAACAATGCCTTAGTTAATTTCATGGTACGACGCAACTCAACAACTTTAAACCTCACTCTTGGGGTTAGCCATATAATCACTAGGCAAACCCCCTTGCTGTCTCAGATTGAGGTAAGAAGAGATATGACCCATCTGGATCTCTGACTGCTTGATTGAAATATAATGGGAGGTGATTTTTTTGGCGAAGGGTAGAAACCTCTTCTTTCAGGTCTTTTAGCATTTTGTCTCACCCTTCAACTTTGTTGAGGATACGCGAGAGCATATCCTCAGAACTACCTCCTTCTCAATCCTTGGGTTTCTGGTGCTCAAGGGGAGGCACATATCTCTCCTTCTCCCCATCTCTCTAATTCGGATTATGGTCCTTCCATTCACGATCTCGGTCCTTCCAGCCTTCGTCTCTAGCCCAACCTTGGTTACCACCTTACCTTGGGTAATTTGAGTAGTAGCCACTGCCTTGGTTGGCTAGAAAATTTACTTCCTCGTTATACAAGGCTTCAAACTTCATCTCCTCAGGATTAGCACATTCGACCTCCATAGCGTTGACACCACGGACACAATCCCCCATGACATTTTTGGATAAAATATCAAGTTGCGTCATGATTTTGGCCATGTTCTAGTCTCTCTCATTGTCTTTTTCAATATGCTCCTTGGATAGCTTGAATGTGAGAGGGGAGACTTGGTTGTCATGAGTGTACCATGCTCTATTGATGGTTGTCATGCCAACTAAAAGTTGGGCTTCTACTGCATACAACTGCTGCATTAAGCCTCCCGGAGAGAGTTAGTTGGTGAAACTATTGTTTACCCAGTCTAAACTCCGGTAGAAGTACTGAATTAGCACGTTATCAGGTAAACCATGGGTTGGGCATTGTAGCACCAATTTTTTGAATCGTAGCCATGTCTCGTGATGAGTGTAACACCCGGAAATACTAACCAAGAATCGCACACCGATTTACCATTGCTTAATTACTAGAATACGTTTTATTCTCATTTTAGGAACTTGAAATTTTGTGATAATTGCAACCTTGCTTAACATAATTGTCATCATAATTTAAGGTATTGTGTGAGGGTATTTAAGTAATTTTCAAATTAGAATTATATATAAATTGGAAGTGTTGGTATTAGAATTATATATAAATTCGAGACACACACTTCTTTTTGGTAAGTGATGGAATCTATTTATGAGTTGAGTAGTGTTTGGTAATTTATGCATATCTGTTTCTCCAGAACTTAGTTTACAGTGAATAAATATGATTTGGAAAGCTAATTAGTATACCTACAACTCTTATGTCTATGTAAAACTCTAATTTACCTGTTATTAATTGTAAATATGGGACGCAACAATGGATAAGTTCTGTCCAGATTTTAAAATTACAAATCCTGTATGAACAACTGTTAGTGTTTTGAATATATCTTTTTGTACAAAATATATTTTGCGGTGATTCTGTTTTTCTTTCGACCCTAAGAGATGTATCTACATCTTTCATGAAGGTTATAAAGTCTAGTTTTGCCATTTTCCTTTTTAAATCTAAATTGCGACATGAGGTACTAGGCTGGCTAGAATGAATGGTTTAGGAGTATAGTTGTATTTGTACGGGCTAAGCTTACTTGTGAAGATAATCTTGTTTTACATCAACATTATTGAGCTTCTAGGAATTAAATAACTTATTTAATTATATTTTTAAAGTTGTATATACTCGTGAACAAGTTGAGGACCTTGATACGTTAGTTGGACTACGGTTTGAACTCTTGAAGTTGTGCTGGACTATTTCTAAGCTAAGCACTGAGGTTTGTGTATAAACTTGTACTTGTACTCTTTTAACTGCTGGTATATGTGAAAGTTGATCTTGGTACCTTGGTTACCTATTGTCACTTTGCATTGTCGTGCTGGTATCCTTTAAGACGTTAAAGACGCTTGTGTAACTCACCCACTTGTACGGATTATTTGATCACTTGGCACTCTTGTTGGGACCTTGTCGTTGTTATGGCTATGACTTTGTCACTATTGGCATGCCTCTTGATTCGGATCATTTGCCATCTTGACTCTGGATTTTTAGTCCGTCTTAAGAATGGAAGTTGTCCATTTTATGTACGAACTAGAATGCCATTTTTAATATGGTTCTTGATTCTGTTGATTGTTGGGCTTTTACCCTGGTTGTTACAGGGCGTCGACCCTTCTTGATACCTGCTTGTGCTTGGTGTGACGACATGATGTATATATTGGGCGAGCCTTGTTGTTGAATATACTGGAAAATGGTGCTATGATCGTTCTTGACAATTGGAGCTCTAAATATCAAACTTGATACTCTTTACATATTGTTTAATTGATTTGTTTGTTATGTTTCAATTATGCTGTCTATGACTTGAGAAAGGTAGCTTTGTGAATCTGAGTGCTCAGAACCTATAGTTTTTACACCACTAAGCTATATCTAAGCGATAATTGTTTCTATCGTAGGGAATGCTTGAGTGGAGGCATGAATCTAGCCATTGGAGATGGAGATTTTGAGAGCCTTAAGGAAGATCATATTTTCATATAGGCATCTATATTTTGTAAAAACCTTGGGGCTTGTACATGATCTATGTGTTGTACATTTACATGAGCTTTGAAGGCTAATTTGATCATGTCACTATGAGTTGTAATATAAGTGTAACTATATGTTTTATTCTTTTTGGGGTGTTTAAACTCAAGTCTTGTAATATACTAAATTTACTATTGTTTTAGATGTTTGTGAAAAGCATGAACCGGCTAAATTTGGTACTCCGAAGTTGGTAATATTCTTTTAATATCATTTTTAAGTGTGAGGATAATATATGCATGAAAATCTCGGAAGTTATTTGCTTAGATTATTTTGGAAGGGTTTGTCCCCCATAGGTTTAAATTCTGTGCCATGTCAATTTTAACATCAAATAAATATTTAAATGGGCAAGAGACATATCCTTAACTAAATTATTCGTTATGAACCTAATCCCTCTACTAGATTAAAATCAATATGCCCTTTTTTAATCTCTTTTAAATGTTGCAAGTAATAAATTAGGTTTCTCGTTAAGTGGTAGTACCCCTCTGAAAGGGTCGCTAAAACTATTGGTATCAGAGCCTAGGTTTGTGGTTCTAGGACTTTGGTTGTGATTCACTTGTATACTTGTTTTCTTTCGAAAGAATGTTCTACATAGATTATTTGTTCACTTACATGGTTTATAATATTTTTATCGCATGTAGAGTGCATATGCATCAACTACATGTCTCTAATGTAGTGTGATCTTCCCCTTTGAAGGAATTAAGTTATGACCTCTTCTTCTGACCAACCTATTGAAGTTGCTCGTGAAGGATCGGGTACCTCTGTTTCCCAACCTCATGCACTGGAAGAGGTTGGAGAACATTTCTCGAATCAATATGTTCCCCACACTAGTGGGTCTGAAATGTGAAACCATTAAGGTGTAAGAGCTGGTTCACATCCTCATATGAATCGTGGTACTCAAGCCATGAATCCTCTTTTTTAACAAATTGTTGAATTTTTCCACCACATGGCTGAATCGATGCATGATCCCAACGGGATTAACTTTAAAAGAATGAGGAAAATGGGTGGAGTGGAGTTTCAAGGTACTGTTGATCCCACTGATGTTGAACAATGGCTGGATCACATGGAAAGGGTATTCGAGCAGTTGGAGTATTCAGATGTTGCCAAATTTAAGTATTATATTTCATTGTTACAAAAGAATGCTTATGATTGGTGGGTAAGTGTTCCGAATGCCAAGATAAAACCTCTTGTTCTTACTTGGGATGATTTTCTTAAGGAATTTCGTATGAAGTATGTCCCACCTGCTTATTGTGATGCAAAGAGAAAGAAGTTTTTAAATTTAAGGCAACGAGGCATGTCTATTGTTGAGTACCAACAGAGGTTTCTAAGGCTCTCTCGTTCTGCTGAAGGTATTATTAAACAGGAAAAAGTCGTTATGCTGAAGGTATTATTAAACAGGAAAAAGACAAATGTATGAAATTTGAAGACGGTTTAAATGATTCCATTAGGAAGAATGTGGCGATCCTGCAACACGGGAACTTTTGTAAATTAGTGTTTGCTACTTTTACTTGGGAACGGCTTGNAATAGGAAAAAGTCGTAATGCTGAAGGTATTATTAAACAGGAAAAAGACAAATGTAGGAAATTTGAAGACGGTTTAAATGATTCCATTAGGAAGAATGTGGCGATCCTGCAACACGGGAACTTTTGTAAATTAGTGTTTGCTACTTTTACTTGGGAACGGCTTGATAAGGAAGAAACTAGTAGAAATGAAAACAAATTCCAAAAGCCTAGACCAGATTTTGGAGCTCCATCTAAAAGAGGAAGGTTTGATGATTCTAAGGCTGCTAGTGTTAACAGGCCACCTCAGGAAAAGCAAAACAGCTCAGAATTTTCTACAGCTAGCACTCCAAATTATGGCCAAGGCAAGCCTCGTGTTCCCACTTGTCCACAATGTGGAAAAAATCATTATGGTACTTGCAGGAGAGCTTCTGGTGCATGTTTCAATTGTGGGAGCTTTGATTATAAAGGGAAGGATAGTCCTAATCCTCATTACGCTCCTTTCTTGAAAATTGAAGGCTCAGTTCATAAGCCTTCTATTAATCCTCCTCAAACTAATAGAGGTGCAAGACCTAAAAACACCCAAGCAACATGTGCAAGTGGAACTAATAAAGCTAGTGGACCAAGGGCTACTGCACGCGCTTATGCTATGAGTCTGAGAGATGATCAAGATGGACAAGACGTGGTTGTCGGTAAATTTTATTTATTTGGCTTATGTCTGTACAGTGTTTGATCTTGGTTCTACACATTCCTATATTTTGTTCATCACTTGTTCTTCCTGAAAATGTGAAATCTGTGAGACTTAATTATGATGTGATGATTGAAAGTCCTTTTGGTTATCAAGATGTGTGTAATCGAGTTTACCAAGATTGTCCCTTCGTGATTCAAAATCTAGTCTTCCCTACTGATTTGATTGAAATGCCCTTCAAGGATTTTGATGTTATTATCTGGATGGATTGGCTTTATAAATATCATGCAGTGGTAGATTGTAGGTCAAAGCATGTGACTTTTAAAGATTGTACAATTTCACACATCATTGTACAAGGTGAAAGATCATTGACATCTAGTATTATTTTAGCGTCCTTAGCAAGAAAATTGATGCGTCAAGGTTGTGGGGCATACCTTGCTCACATAGTTGATAGACAGTTGAAGAGTCCTTGTATCAAGGACATACCTGTTGTATGTGATTTCAAGAAGTCTTCCCCGAAAATCTTCCTGAGTTGCCCCCAGAAAGAGAGGTTGAATTTCCAATAGAGCTTATTCCTGGATCTACCCCTATTTCTATCTCTCCTTATAGAATGGCTCTAGCAAAAATAAGAGAATTTAAATCTCAATTCCAAGAACTTCTTAAGAAATGTTTTATTCGCCCTAGTGTTTCTCCTTGAGGTGCCCCTGTTTTATTCGTAAAAAAGAAAGATGGCACTCTTAGGCTTTGTATTGACTACAGGCAATTGAACCGAATAACAATCAAGAATAGTTATCCACTTACCAAGGATCGATGATTTGTTTGACCAACTGAAGGGTGCTAAAGTATTCTTGAAGATTGATTTAAGGTCTGGATATCACAAACTGCGTTTTAGAGAGAAAGATATTCCTAAAACTACTTTTAGAACTCGATATGGTCATTATGAATTTTGGATGATGTCATTCAGATTGACAAATGCTCTTGCGGTATTCGTGGATCTAATGAATAAAGTATTCAAGCCTTATCTTGCTTAGTTTGTGGTTGTCTTTATAGATGATGTTTTAATATTTTCTAGAAGTACTGAAGACCATGATAAACACCTTCGGATTGTTTAACAAAATTTGAACGAGAAAGAACTTTATGCTAAACTTTCCAAGTGTGAATTTTGGCTTGATGAAGTGGCTTTTCTGGGACATGTGGTAGCAACCGAAGGCGTGAAAGTGGATCCTAGTAAGATATAGCAGTTGTTCAATTGATGCCTCCCAAAAGTCCAACCGAGGTAAGAAGTTTCTTCGGCTTAAAAGGGTACTACAGAAGATTTGTGAAAGGATTTTCCATTATCGCCTGCCCTTTGACTAAGCTATTGCAAAAGGAAGTAAAGTTTATTTTGGATGACAAATGCCAAGAGAGCTTTGAAACTCTCAAATACTTGTTGACTCAAGCGCCTATACTTACTCTACCAATTGAAGGGAAAGATTATGTAGTATACAATTATGCTTCTCACAATAGTCTAGGATGCATTTTGATGCAAGAAGGGAAGGTAATTTCTTATGCCTCTAGGAAATTAAAACCGCATGAATTGAATTATCTTACTCATGATCTTGAACTTGCTGCTATAGTCTTTGCTTTAAAAATATGGTGATATTATTTGTATGGAGAGAAATGTCATATATTCACTGATCACAAGAGCTTAAAGTACTTGGGTACTCAAAAGGAGCTAAACCTAAGACAATGTAGATTGCTTGAACTCATCAAGGATTATGACTGCACGATTGATTAACATCCAGGTAAAGCTAATGTGGGTGCAGATGCCTTAAGTCGAAAATCCTTCGCAAGCATTTCTTTGGGACCTTTTCCCTTGTTCCTTGATTTAAGAGCCATGAATGTTCGTTTCACACTTGATTCAAATGGTTCAGTTATTGCTAATTTGCAAGTAAAGACAATATTACTTGAACAGGTGAAAGAAGCACAAAAGTTAGATGAAAAACTTGTAAAACTGACCAGAGAAGTTCAAAATGGGGAAAAGCTTGATTTTACATTAGCGGAGGATGGTGGCTTATTTTATCAAAACAAGTTATGCGTCCCTAATGATGACAAATGGAGGAGACAAATATTAAATGAAGCACATACTACACCATATGCAATGCATCCTGGGGGTACAAAGATCTACCAGGCAATCAAAGAACATTATTTGTGGAATGGTATTAAGAGAGACATTGCGGAGTTCATTTCCAAATTTTTGGTTTGTCAAGAAGTAAAGGCAGATAATCAGGTTCCAGTTTGTTTACTACAGCCCTTGTTGATCAGAATAACTATGGACTTTGTTTGTGGACTTCCTCGCACTCAAAGGAATCATGATGTAATATGGGTGATTGTGGACAGGCTAACCAAGAGTGCTCAATTCTTAGCAATTAAGATGGATTACTCACTTGAGCGTTTAGCCGAATTGTACATTAATGAGATTGTAAACTACATGGGATCCATGTGTCTATTGTATCTGACCGAGACCCAAGGTTTACATCTAGATCTTGGGGCAGCCTGCAGGAAGTTTTGGGTACTAAGTTGAAATTTAGCACTTCATTCCATCCTCAGACAGGCGGCCAGTCGGAAAGAGTGATACAAATTTTGGAGGATATGCTTCGAGCTTGCATTATGGAGTTTTAGTGTAGTTGGGACAAACACATGGCCTTGAACAGAATTTTCTTATAATAATAGCTACCAATCGAGTATTGGAAAGCCTCCCTATGAAGCCTTGTACGGAAGAAAAT
Organism: Solanum stenotomum; assembly: GCF_019186545.1. Lineage (NCBI taxonomy): Eukaryota > Viridiplantae > Streptophyta > Magnoliopsida > Solanales > Solanaceae > Solanum > Solanum stenotomum. The sequence continues at coordinate 41,080,921 of NC_064284.1, read as the reverse complement.
GTCGGACTTCTCTTTGTTGTAGTGAAGTTGGTGAAAGAAAGCTTGTTAGTTTTGAAATTGTTCAACAAACAGAAGACAAGGTAAAAATTATCAAGGATCGTCTAAATATTTCTTCGGATAGACAAAAGTCATACACTGATCTTAAAAGGCGTGATAATGAATATGAAGTTGGAGATAAAGTATTCTGAAAGGTGTCTCCATGGAAAAAGATTATGAGATTTGGCCAAAAAGGAAAACTTAGTCCCCGATTTACTGCACCTTATAAGATACTTGAAAGGGTTGGACCAGTTGCATATAAATTAGCTTTATCGCTGGAGTTAGACAAGATCCACAATGTTTTCCACGTTTCTATGCTCAGAAGATATCGTTCAGATCCATCTCATGTTCTTCCAGTTGAATCTATTGAGGTTAATCTTGACTTGACGTAAAATGAAAAACCTATCCTAATTCAACCTCGAGAAGTAAAACAACTTAAAAACAAGAGAATCCCCTTAGTAAAGGCACTTTGGAGGAACCATTCTGGAAAAGAAGCTACTTGGGAGAGAGAAGAAGAGATGAGGACCCAGTATCCGCACTTGTTTCGGGACTAGTTTAGGGTAAATTTTGAGATGAAATTTCTTTTAGGGGGAGAGAGTTCTAACACCCCGAAATACTAACCAAGAGTCTCATGCCGATTGACTGTTGCTTAATTACTAGAATATGTTTTATTCTCATTTTGGGAACTTGAAATTTTTGTGGTATTTGCAACCTTGCTTAACATAATTGTGATCGTAATTTAAGGTATTGTATCGGGGTATTTAAGTAATTTTATAATTAAAATTACATATAAATTGAAAGTGTTGGTATTAGGTATATACATATAGGTATATATGTATAACAACCCTCTCGGAATGGTGCCACTACTTAACAAGAAAGCTAATATAATACTTGCATATTTAGAAAGGATTAATCTAAGATATATAGATTATAATTCAATAGAGGAATTTAGCCCAAAATAACAAGTGAAAGGTACAAATGCTTGTCATTTAGAAATTTGGTTGATCTGAAATTTAACAAGGCAAGAGTTCCAACTTATGGCGGAAGAATCTTTCAAAATAATTTTAAAAAAAATACGCTAAGAGGTTTTCATGTATTATCTAAATTACAACAAGACGCATTATAAATCATTACCAACTTTGGGGTACCAAAGCTTGATTGGTTCAGGCTTCATACAAACCTTCAAAATAAACTATAAATTTAATACATTACAAGACTTGGTTTTACACTCCCTAAAACAGTAAAACATGTAGTCATACTTATTTTACAACCCATGGGGACATGAACAAATTAACCTTCAAAATTTCATGTAAGTGTACTACAAATAGATCATGTACAAATCCCAATTTATGCAAACTATAGATGCATATATGCAAATGTGATCTTCCCATAAAGCTCACAAAACTCCGTCTCCAATGGCCAACTTCAACTATCCTTTTGAACGTTCCGTATGATAGAAACAACTATCGCTAAGCATAAAGCTCAGTCGTGTAAAAACTATATACGTGGAGCTGCTAGATTCACCAAGTTACCTTTCAAAAGTCATGGGCAGCACAATTGAAACATAATAAATAAATTAAATAAACAATAAATTAAGGGTATCAACTTTTATATTTAAAAATCCAAGTGTCAAGAAAGCTCATAGCACCATTTTCCAAGAGATCCAATACCAAGGCTCACCCAATATATATACATCATACTGTCACACCCAGCATAACAAAGTATCAATAAGGGTCAAAGCCCAATAATCAGGAGAAACAAGAACCATATTAAAAATGGCTTCCTAGTTCATACTTAAAATGGACAACTTCCATACTTAAGACGAACCAAAAATCCAGAGTCAAGATGGCAAATAATTTGAATCAATAGACATGCCAATAGCGGCAAAATAAAATCTACAAGAAAGACAAAATCCCAACAAGAATATCAAGTGGTCAAGCAATCTGTACAGGTGGGCGAGTTACACAAGTGTCTTGAAAGTCTCAGAGAATATCAATACGACAATATAATGTGACAAGAAGTAACTAAGGTATCGAGATAACCCTTCAATCATACAAGAAGATAACAAGAGTACAAGTACAAGTTTATACCGAAACCTCGGGCTTGAGCATAGAAATAATCCAACAAAACTTCAAGAATTCAAACCATAGCCCAACCAACGTATCAAGGTTCTCAACTTGTACACGAGTATTTATAACCTTAAAAATACAATTAAATAACTTCTTTAACTTCTATTAGATCAAAAATGTTGACGTAAAACAGGATCATCATCACAAGTAAGCCTAGCATGTATAAATACAACTATCCTCCCAAAACAGTGAATCTGTCCAGCCTGGTACCTCAGGTCGCAATTTAGATTTGTAAAGGAAAAACGCAAAACTGGACTTTATATCCTTCATGAAAGATGTAGGTACATCTCTAAAAGTTGCAAATAAATAAGAATCACCACAAAATATATTTTGTACAAAACGATAAATTCAAAACACTAACAGTTGATCATACAGGATTTCAATTTCGGAAATCTTGATGGAACTGGCCATATGTTGAGTCCCATATTCCGAATCCATAACAGCTAAATTAGAGTTTTACATAAACATAAGAGTTGTAGGTATACAAATTAGATTTTCAAATCATATTTATTCACTGTAAACGAAATTCTAGGGAATGAGATATGCATAAATTACCAAACACTACCCATCTCAGAAACAGATTTCATCACTTACCAAAGAGAAAGGTTTGTCTCGAATTCCAGCCAAACGAACCAAGGTTTTCTTGATTTTTTTTGAGTAATCTCGTTATAGGAAGTTCTACCCCTTTCTTAGAGTTAAGGAACCCCCAAATTCTTATAGAGGAGGTGTGAAAATATATATTATCAAAGTGATCTTTATCACTTACTAGATATAGCCAAAAGTCATAGTTGGCTGCCCAAAAGTAAAAAGTTTGCTGCCCAAACGTATACATATATCCTAATATGTATATATCTCACCTCTCTTCCAAGTTATAAATAATTCCAATTAGAAAATTACATAAATACCCCAATACAATAATTTAAATTATGTTCACAATTATGTTAAGCAAGTACGCAAATATCATAAAATTTCAAGTAAGGTCCTAAATCTCTTGGCCTTTAGCCTGTTAAGAAGTTGGGGAGGAGGACCCTGAACATTTGGTTAGGGAAACCACTGTCGGTTCCAGAGCTGGCACTGTATCAGCAGAACAAGGAGTGGCCTCTGGGATCCTAGACAGATCTTGGCGAACTCGAGCACGTATCTCAGCCCCATGGTCTATAGTGGCTTGTCATCCTCAGGCTCTAACAATGAGGGTTGAGGATGGGAACACTCCCCATCACTACCAGAGTAGTGCTCCGATATTTCTGCCTCGGGCGCTATTCCCTTTCCTTTGTCTCATTTTGGAGGTATTTGTTTTCCCTTTTTAGAGGGAGCAGATGCCCCCTCATTAATAGTAATACACGATGCTCTTTTGCCAGCGGCATACCATTGTCGTCAATGTTTTTCCCAGCTTTATCTGCAAAGGGCATCGGAAATGGTTATCGACAATTTCAAGAAAATTACAAAAATCACGTTGCAGAAAGACTCGCTGAATCATTTTGGCAAGCCTGATTGGGCTCGCCGAAAGGATTGGCCTAAAAATTTCCCAGAAGAAAGGCAGGTCGGTGATATGCAGGGCCTTTCGGCAAATCACCGACACCATTCGGCGAACTCAGACTAGCCCGCCGAAAGTTGTAGTACATTTTAGGGGTTAGGGGTGCTCTAAAGGTGATCAAGGGAGATTTTTGGCGAGTCGCCGATTGAACTCGGCAAGCTCACGCTTCTTGCAGAAAGTTGTAGAACCTAACTCAACCAAAACAAGAAATTAAAGGCGATCTAGGGGGACTTTGGCGAACCACCGAGTGGTTCTGTGATCATGGATCAGCTTGCCAAACTGCCCAACGTGCCAATTTTCAACCCCGGCTCCCAAAATCAAGCCCGCAGCCCCCAAAAACAAAATTGAATAACATATAAACTAAATTAAACCTATACCCATATGACTTATGCCATCGGGGTACTCTGACTTCCCCCGATTTAGCCAACATTGTCTATTTGACGACTTTTGTCCTGAACAATGACGTCAAATGCTCCATCATTGGGCAAAGTACGTCATTTGGCAAAATTTGGGTTACTAAAACTTCACCCAACTAGACCCAACAACAATTTAATGCAACCTACAAGTTCATGATCAATTTTAGAGCGAAAAATTCAGGAAATTAACAATATAAGCACATTAGGCAATTTAGCACAATTAAGAAACTACAATAGGTAAGAAAATTACAATTTCAGAGAGGCCCAGCACACATCAATAACATTTAAAAAATTCCATTTGAATTTAATCGCTAATTAAGAGTTTGTGTTTCAGAAACCAACCTTTAATGCCAAAATATGATTTTGTAACGCTAGGTGGCAAAAAATTTCAACTCCGAACAAGATCAATGAGCAAAAAGCAAGAAAATGCAAGAATAAAGAAAAACTAGAGTGCGGGTGTGCTTTTATGAAGTTAAAAACAAGGGAATATGAAAGAGTTTGAACTTTTAAGCCTTTGTCCTTTTAAAAACTGTCCAGGTCACTGCCCTTCGACGATATTAGTTTTCTTCGCCGAACAACTCGACGACATGCCGAGTGGTTAGTTATCATGCTGAGTTTTACAGGACCTCCTGTGAATTTGGGGTCCAAATGTCATACAAAGTTGGGCTCACCGACCAGTTCGATGATTCAATGACTAGTCCATAGCTCACCGAGTTTTACAGACTCTCGCCTATGGATTATGTGAGTCCAATGGCGGTCCAAGTCGGGCTCGCTAAACTCTTTGGCGAGTCGCCAACTGGACTCTTAGCTCACCAATATTCATATTTCAAACACATTGCACTTTTCACCTGCAGAATCATCACCCGTTATACAAAAAAATATCACAAAGCAATAAAAATATGGGTTGCTTTATGTGTGCGTAATCAAGAAACAACTTCCAATTCAAGTGTCTACAATTGTACAATAGTAATATAACCCAATCGAATGAGTTGTGGTCGAGTCCCAAGGGAGTGGTTGCAAGAATTACTAGAAAAGTAAAATCAAGTTCTAATCAATCATAGCTATAAATATTAACGAATAAAAACATACTAAATCTAAAGGTTACACACATGCCAATTATCAAATTGGGGGTTTGAATTCAACTAAGAAACAAAAATAGCGAAAAATATAAAGATAAGAGATAAGGGAGACGGGATTCTTGGGATGTGATAGGAATATGGGATAAAATATACTATTGGGTGAATGCTATTGATAGTAAATCGCTGAATATTTGTAACTAGGCTAAACTTTAGTGGGGTAAATTCTCTCTCGAGCAACTTACCCGGAATCAACTCAGTTTCTCTCGAGCATCGAGTCACAACACTTAAGCACAACCTCCGCCTTAGCCCATTCACTCTCTCGAGCTGAATGTATGGGAGATGACTTAGGATTTAATTCCACAAGGACCCAATAACCACCAACTATCGATTTAGTAGTCTTAGTTTTAAAACCTCTCTCTCGAGCAAGCGAAACATAGTAAGATGAAATCTTATTTGCAATGACAATCCCATTAAGTTCAAACACAACTACTAAACGAAATCACATTTAAGCAGCGAATAGACTAACTATAAGCAATACCCAACAGGAAATTTAACCCATATTCACAAAATCAAACCTCAAGAATTGGGGTTTTAGCTAGACATAAAAAAAGAGATAGAAATCAATACCAACAAGTGTTTCCATCAAGTGGGTACGATAGGAAATGCCTTTAAACACGTCTAGGATGAAGATTCTTTGATACCCACTTCCAATTTCTTCGAGTTGAAAACCTTCAAAACCTTCAAGCTCAAGAACAATGTCTCCCCAAAAACTCTAAGAACTAAAAACTGAAAAATATTTGATGTCTCAGTAATAATTTGCTATCCCTTTTTCTTTCTTTTTTAGATTCATAATTAAATAGGTATTTATAGTATTCAAAAATTTGTGTTGCGAAGGACCAATCGGCGCTGTTAGTCAGGATCGTCGATACGCTCGGCGGTCCGCCCTTTGGTTTGCTTCATCGCCTTTCAGCTTTTGCCTTTAGCATCTTCGCATTTTGATCCATTGGGCAATAAGGAAATGCTTCGTGGATATGCTCGGCGATGCGCCGACTGCTCGCTTTCCTTGCAGACTTTATCTTTTCCTTTAGGCCTCACCATACTGGAACTTTGGCCGAGTTTAATGCCATTCGGTTACTCACCTAATGCATTAGGCGATCCTCAGGCTTTTTTTTCTTCGTTCTTTTCAGCTGCCTTGTTCCTTTTTGCTCCATAGTGTCCATGATGTGTCTCTAACTCCATATACCTGAATCTTAAGAATTTACATCAGTTTTCTAGATAAAATATGCATTTGAGGACACTAAATTCATCAAAATAAATCCCTAAATGAGTCCAAATTGTGGACTCATCAACACCCCCAACTTAAACTTTTGCTTGTCCTCAAGTAAAACTCAAGTTCAACAGTTCAAAAAGGATGTCTCAAACAGTGCTGCACAAGAATCAAACATGAATGTACAGAAAAAGACACAACTTACTCATGCAAGGATCAATTGTATACTCAAAGACTCAACTTCTGACACACCATTATCAAAGATTCTCAAGCTCACTATACTTGCTTCAAATGCAAGTTCAAGCTTAACAAAGGTATTCAAATGCCTTCACAAAAAAGAATGATTCCATTTTAACACACAATGATTTAATCATTAAAAGTTCCGGAATCAAATGCAACGCTCACACTCACAAAGAAAAACACAATAGATGCTTTCACTCATAGGTTTGCCCGTATTTTCCAATTGACAATTGCTTCCGCTCACTCAAGATCAAAAAGGTCTTTTCAAAGATTGTAATGGGGTTGAGTGCAAAGGTATGGTCATTTAGGTACATTGACTTCCATCCTCATGAAAGGTGGTGCTCACAACACTTCATTTCCTCTTCTTTCATCATTTTCTTTAATTCTCATAAGTAATCCCATTATTCACTTTCCATGGATTGTTCGGAAACCCCATTTCTTTTGTATTTTCATAACTTTATTCCATGACTTTTTCTTTTTTTTCGTTTCTTTTCTTTTCTCTTTTTTTTTTGTATGGAGGGGTTCCATTTTTCTCAACACCATGGGTTAAATGAGATTTCCCTTGCACTTCTTGTCTTGCCTTCTCTTTTCACCACACCCCCAACTTAGGCTTTTGGCCTAAGTTGACTATTCAATCAACCACAAATCTAGAGAATTATAGGTGGCGGATTAAGAGAGGTCATGTTTTCATCAAGTTTCTTCCAAATAATGGTAAGGCTCAAGGGGAGTTCAAAAGCGGTTCAGACACATTCATAATGTAGGCCACAAAAGAGGTATATGTCAAATTGGCGAAATTGCCTAAGATCATATCAAGAGATAGCCTTGCTTAGTCAACCGGACAACGAGGAAAATTGTAGGTGTTATCAATGCATAATTCACAGTAAGCTCATCATACAAGGCATCGACACCAAAGTCAAACAAGACTCCACACTTTCGCTAGTATGCAAAGATCATCACAAAAGAATCAATTTGACAGTTGGCTAGTCACAACGAGATGCAAAGAGTTCATATATTATCTATGTAACTTCACTTGGTCTCATCGTAGTCGCGCATTCATGTTCATTCGATTATAAGCACTTTTTGAGTCATCGATATTGATCAAAACCGAGACTCAAATTTGCTTAAGAACAGCCACATTCAAGTACATATAAGAGTGGGCAAAAATTTTGGGAAGGGTCAAAAATCATTTGTAATTAAAGCAAAAGGAGCCACAAGCTCAAATATCCTCTAAAAGCAGTGCAAAACACAATTATAAGCATAACGACCCAAATATATAAACAAAACATCAAGCATCAATATTCACAAAAAAGGTGGGCCTCACCCCACCATAAATTAAAAAATTCATTTGTCCTCAAATGAAAATGAAGTAAAGTATCCAAAAAGTGAAAATAGTAAGACAGAGAGGGAGGTAAAGAAGGGATCTTGTGTACGCAGTTTCTCCATCTGTCTGGGCCTCAGTGCTCTATGTAACAGTTTGGAATTGGGCATCAGTGCCCGAAATCACCTCATAAGCAACAACTCTACTAGAGACAGCCATGGAGGTCTCTGCCAGTGATGTCTGCACAACCATCCATGCAAGATCTGGCAAATCTCTGAATATGTTCTCCTCATGTACCCTAATATGCTCCTCGTCGATTTCAGCATCCGACTCCCCAACTGCATGCTCATCCTGGTGTGCATCGCCAGTACTATCAGGAGGTATGCCTGAGGTCTCAGGAGCATCCACGTCATCTGCAACCTGAATAAATGAAGTGAAGTCAGTAGACTTCAAATAGTCTATATCCTTCCTCATAACTGCTACCTCGGCTTTCAAAGCTGGAACCCGGAGGTCGCCTTTTGTCTGCTCTCATAAGCCTCAATCCTCGCTGTGAGAGTGTCAATAGAAGTCTTCAAAGGGGTCAATGCAGCTAGAATCGTAGCCTCAATCATTAATGGGACATCTCTCTCCAATCTAATAGCTCTCAGATCAACTTAGTGAGCAAGATGCTCCATCTTCAGGATCATTTCTTGAGTAATCTTGATCTATTAGGAGGAAGAGGATGTACCTGGGGCCTGTGAGGAGGAAGAAGGAGCAGAAGTACCTGAAGGCTCGGCGGCATGAGTTGGCAAAAACACCTCTGCAGGTATAGAGTCGACATCCACCTCTAGAGTATCTATAGGGGCTGCTCTCCTCCTGTCAGCCTCCCCTCTAGTGTACTCAGCCTCAATACACCGGATATCACTGGAGGAAGAAGGGCAATCTCAATATCCCTCATATCATCCTGGGGTACTTCTACTTGCCGGCATAGTTCTGTGATCAGTATTGGGAACGACCGTGAGGTCTGACTCTGCTTGACTCTCATGGCCATCTCCTGTGAAATCAGAAGTCCTAGGTCGATACGCCTCATGGATATGATGGACCCTAAGCATGTTTTTTTAGAATGGCGGAGGACAGACTCGTTCTAGGATGGCATAATGTTGTTGCTTATAAAGCCAAACCAGAACATAATAGTAACATTCAAATTCCTCTTCTCAATAGGGGTGCCCACCTCGATCAACCTCGGGTGGTATCAAAAATCAAAGGAGTCAGCCACCCCTTCAGATCATCCAAGGATTGAGCAACTGGAAATCCATCAAATGGGTGTGTAGAGTGCAGATCTCTACATAGTATAACATTAATGTACTAACTGATGCACCCGATTTCCTTGCCTCGGACCATGACCGCCTTTATCGGTCTGAACTCACTGATCTTCTTCTTACTCTTGGGAACCAGATAACCAGAGGTTGTGTAAAACTCATGAACCCAAGAGGGAATATAGGGGCCTCGGGGACTAGTGAGCTGCTGAACCTTTGGAATTGGAGGGTCTCCCTTACATCTGGATACTTCCTTTCCAAGCATTCTGTAGAAAGCAACTTTTCCTTGAGTATAGTTCGTACACAATCACCTTTCAATCTAACTATAAGCCTGGGAGGAGGAACGACAGGAAGTGGAAGGGTCATAGGAGTTGACTGAGCTAGCACTGATTCTGGTGCGGGAGGAGTGAAAACTGAGGGAACTCTGGTGGGTGTTGGTTGAGATGTAGCCCGAAGCTTATTCCTTCTGGAAATGAAAGGCTGCTCATCTTCAGGCTCAGACAAATCAGCCCGGGAGTCAACAACCACCCTCTTAGATGTGTGCTTCTTTATTTTTCCTTTGACTCTCGATGGGAGTTCTTGCCTTCTTTTCATTGGAGAATTTGATCCCCCTTCGTTTATAGTAATCCCACATACTTTCTTCTGGGGTGGCCTATCTACATTTGTTCGCACCATAGCTGCAAAGCATTGGAGAAAAGTTAGTAAGTACTCACATCAAAGCACAAAAAATAAACTGCAAATAGACTCACCGATCAAGTCGGCGAGTCGGCGAATCTCTTTGGCAAGCTAAATCGGGCTTGCCGAAAGGATTGGCTTAAAATTCTTAGCAATTCGGCGATGGGAGGTCACTTTTGGCAAATCACCAATAGCTTTCAGCGAGCAAGGCTAAGTCGCTGAAAGGTCTAGTGCAAAAGGGCTTAGGGGTGCAGACAAAGGGCGATGAAGAAGACTTTTGGCGAGTCGTCGAGTGGTTTCGGCAATCTCAGGCTTCTCGTTGAAAGTTACTGAGTCAATCATCAACTAAAGCATGAAATTGAAGGTGAGATTTAAACATTAGGAGAACCGCCGAGTGGTTAGGCGAGCTTGACCCAGCTCGCCAAATAGCCTAACGTGCCTATTTTCAACCCAACGTCTCGAATTTAACCCGCAACCCCCGAAAATAAAATCAAAACATGCATTAGTTAAATGAAGTTCAGACCCATAACACCGATCTCCCCGGGATACTCAGATATCTCCAGGTTTTGCCAAATTTGGCAATTTGACGACTTTTAACCTTAAGAATGGTGTCACCCACTCCATCATTGTGAAATTTACACCATTTACCACAAATATGGGCTACTCAGATTTCACCCAACAAATCCAACTAGCATGCAAGCACACCCCCACAAAATTTAACTCATTTTAAGGCACAAATTTACGGGCATTCGACGATCAAAACAATACGGGCAAGATTATCAAATTAAAATCGGCATTTTAACATTTGAATCCTATCAAAGAGGCCTAGCACACATCACTAAGTTAAGATCATCTGCAAATGAGTACGAAATACGATAAAAATGAACATGGGGTTTGAAAAACCAACCTCTTATGCCGAACAATACAAAATATGAAATGCTAGGCGGCAATGTTTTCTAATTCCAAGCACAAGTCACCGAATACAACACTTAGAAAGTGCAAAAATATTCAAACTGCTAAAGAGCTGCGAGGTTTGAGAGATTAAAAGCGAAGGAAAGTGAAAGAGTTGGAAGTTTAAACCATGAACCCTTTTTAAAGACCGTCCAGTTCGCACTCATTCGACGACATTAGTCATGATCGCTGACCCATTCAGTGACTCATGGATTGATCCTTTGCCTCACCAAATTGTATAAGGCCTTCAGTCATATTGAGGGTTCAAATGGCGGACTAAATCGGCATCGCTGTCCTATTTGGTGACTCGCCAATAATTTCAATAGCTCACCGAGTTTTATAGACTCTCATTTTAATTTGTTTTAAGTCTAACGACGGTCTAGGTCAGAGTCACCGATCTCATTAGCGATGCGCCTCCTGGTTTTTTGGTTCTCCAACCCGTACTTTTTGAACAATGCCCACACCTTAACCTGCACAATCAATACACCTTTATTCTAGAATAACATATCAAAACGATAAAAACTTGGGTTGCCTCCCAACAAGTGCCTTACTTAACGTCGTGGTACGACGCAAGTCAACACTCATATTTCATTCTTGGGGTTATCCATAGCATTACTTAGTAAACCCATGTTTTGCGGCGGGTGGAGATAAGGTATCAAATGACCCGTAAGGTTCTCGAGCAGCTGGATCGATCTGGAATGAGAACCAATAACCTGTTTCTTTATTTTAATACTCTCCTTCATCTCTTCCAGCACTCTATCATGCTCATTCACCGTGTGGAGAATGATCGAGGGCATTCCATCGACATGTTTACCCTTATTGTTCTTGGGCTTTCTTCGCTCATGAGGAGGGACATATTTGTTCTTCCTTTTGCATTGGACTTCAATCTCCCCTATCTCTTTGGCCAACTCATCCATATGAGTCATCAGTGTGGCCAACATGAAGTCCTTTTCTATTTCTTGGTTTGTTTCAGCCATTTTATTAAGAAGGTGGGGTGCTATCACATTGGGATGTCGTGTTATACCACCCGGAATGAGTTGGTCAGCCAATACCTTGTTTCCAGGGCCAAGACTTCTGTAAAAGCAATCCAAGAGGACTATATCTGAAATTTCAGGAGATGGGCATTGAACTAGCAGTTCTTTAACACTTGCCCAGGACTCATGAATTCGTTCACCTTCTAATTGTTTGAAGGTTATAATGTGATCCCTGAACGTCATTACTTCTAATGGAGGAAACTCCATTTGCTCGCGAGTACTGCACGACATACTCACTTCCTCTGTTTCAAAGCTCAAACAAGCAAAACACAAAGCTAAAAATTAAGTAAGTAAAACTATAATTAACAAGAACAAAAATCCTACTTAACTAAAAATTATCAACTAACATCACTCCCCGGAAGCTACGCGCCATTTTAATGTTTGCGTAATCAAGATGCTACTTCCAATTTAAGTGTCAACGATCGTACAATAGTAATATAACCCAACCGAATGGGTTGGGGTCGAGTCCCAAGGGAGTGGTTGCAAGAGTTAATAGAAAAGTAAAATCAAGTTCTAATCAATCATAGCTATAAACATTAAAGAATAAAAACATACTAAATCAAAACGTGACACGAATGTCAATTATCAAATGGGGGGTTTGTATTCAACTACGAAACAAAAATAGCAAAAAATATAAAGATACAGGATAAAGGAGACGGGATTCTTGGGATGTGATAGGAATATGGGATAAAATATACTATTGGGTAAATGTTATTGATAGAAAATCGTTGAATATTTGTAACTTGGCTAGACTTAAGTGGGGGTAAATTCTCTCTTGACCAACTTACCCCGAATCAACTCGGTTTCTCTCGAACACCGAGTCACAACACTTAAACAAAACCTCATCCTTAGCCCATTCACTCTCTCAAGCTGAATGTATGGGAGAAGACCTAGGATTCACTCTCTTGATTTAAATCCATGAGGACCCAATAACCACCAGCTATCGATTTAATAGTCTTAGTTTTAAACCTCTCTCTCTCGCAAGCCAAAAACAAGAAGATAAAATCGTATTTGCAACTACAATCCCATTAAGTTCAAACACAACTACTGAACGAAATAACATTTAAGCAGTGAATTGACTAACAATAAGCAAGAATTGGGGTTTTAGCTAGACATGAAAAAGAGATAAAAATTGACACCAACAAGTGTTTCTATCAAGTGGGTACGATAGAAAATTTCTTTAAACACATCTAGAATGAAGATTCTTGGATACCCACTTCCAATTTCTTGGAGTTGAAAACCTTCAAAACCTTCAAGCTCAAGAAAAATGTCTCCCCAAAAACACTATCCCTTTTTCTTTCTTTTTTAAACTACATTATTAAATATGTATTTATAGTTTGCAAAAATTATGCTACGAAGGGCCACTCGACGCAGTTAGTCGAGATCACCGATACACTCGGCGGTCTGCCTTTTGGTCTGGTTCATCGCCTTTCAGCTTTTGCTTTCAGCATCTTCGCATTTTGATCCATTGTGCGAAAGGGAACAACTTCACAGAACTGCTCGGCAATGCGTCGACTGCTTCCTTTCCTCGCAGACTTGATCTTTTCCTTTAGGGCTCAGCAAACTAGAACTTTGGGCGAGGTTAAGGCCATTTAACAACTCACCTAATGCATTAGGCGATCCTCAGGCCTTTTTTTCTTCGTTATTTTTAGCTGCGTTGTTCCTTTTTGCTCCATAGTGTCCATGATCTGTCTATAACTCCAAATACCTGAAACTCAAGGATTTACATTAGTTTTTGAAACAAAATATGCATTTGAGGACACTAAATTCATTAAAATAAAGTCCTAAATGAGTCCTAATCGTGGACTCATCATTGCCTCCCAAGAAGCGCCATAGTTAATGTAGTGGCACGATGCAAGTACTCACTCATGCTTCATTCTTGGGGCTTTCCATAGTGCCACTAGGCAATCCTCCATGTTGTCTCGAGTAGAGATGATACAGCATATGACATAATTAGGTCTCTAGTAACATAATAGATTTGAAATGAGGAGCAGTCATCTGATTTAGCATTGAGACATTCTCTTTTATCTCGTTCAACACTCTGTCGTTCTTCGATTCGTGAAGAATGAGTGAGAATATCCCTTCTATCTGTCCACCCTCATAATCCTTGGGGCTTTCTACGCTCATGAGGAGGAATGCATCTGTCATTCTTTGTGTACATTACTTCAAATTCCATGATCTTTTTGGCCAAGAGATCCAGTTGGGTCAACATTTTTTCTAGATTCTGGTCCCTCTCTTGCTCCTTGTTGTTCTTAGTCATGCGGTCGAGGAGTTGGGATGCTATTGCACAGGGTGGTCGTATTAGACCACCCTGAGATAGTTGGTCAGCCACTCCTCTATTCTCAGGACCAATACCTCTATAGAAACAGTCCAGTAGCATCTTATCTGGAATTCCACCAGTTGGGCACTGTAGCAATAGGGTCTTAAATCTCAGCCACAACTCATGGATTGTCTCACCCTCGAAGTGCTTGAAATTTAGGATGTTATCCCTATGAATTACCATTTTTTTACAGAGGGTGGTCCACTTGGTTACCGTTGCTACCATTGACACTCATTTCCAATGTTTTAACAAACAACACAAAAACCAAAACTAAAAGTAAGTAGATTCAACTACGACTAACAAGAACACAATTTAACTTAATCAAAAGAATTTAAAACAACACCACTCCCCGGCAGTGGTGCCATTTTGATTAATAACATTTCAAAGACACATCATCTAATTCTAAGCGTAAACGATCATTAATCAGTATAAAACCCAACCAAATGCGTTGGGGTTTAATCCTGCGGGGACGACATGTCTTCCAGATTCAATTGGGAAGTATGAATCTGGTAAAATAGTCATAGACATAAAAGTTATAGAATAAAGACATCATTCAAATTAGGGGGTGACACGAATGTCAAATGGGGGTTTTGGTTTTGATTATCAATTACAAACAACAGTCACAACAATACGAATTAACAATGATGAGACGGGTTCTTGGGATGTGATTAAATATAGGCTAATATAGACATATGGGTAATTGCAACCATTAGTAAATAACTAGATATTAGTGAGTAGGCCAGGCTATAATGGAGGTAAATTTTCTCTTGGCATATTGGAACTTTAGGCGGTCTTATATGCCACTCAGTGACACGCCGAATACCCTTGGCGGTCCTCAGGCTCGCCCATACTCTTAGCTTAGGTGGATTAAATAGCTAAATAACCTATGGGGCCATATAGTTTATTGGATAACGAGATTGCTACTAGAAACCCGACCTCTACTATCGTGAGGGCTTCCATCCCAAGAGATTGCTCCTAGAAACCCGGCCTCAACTAACGTGAGGTCTTCCATCTCAAATCAATATCCACTCGATACTAAGCATTAATTCCCATGAATTACATATTAAGTCTTGACTTAAGTTCATATTCATAGAGGAATGTCTTGACACTCAATCAAACATAATTCATACGATAGCTCTTAGATCATGCGTGAGACTAACCTTTCACCGTCCATGTCTACATATAGATTCAATAAGTGAGAAAGCCTTTCAACCTTAGAATCATCATATTGTGAGGAACCTTTCAAATCATATCATAAAAATGCATAAGTGTGTATATGAGAATAACCTTTCAATAACACAACAACTAGATCATAATCATATTCACTTCACTCTCAAAATGTTCTTAAAGTATCTACTAAACTTCATAAATCATGCATATTATAATAATTTTCCCTTTTCAAGGATCAAAGCTCATATCAAATCAACACATCAACAATTCACTACATTAGACATGGATATTAACATAATTTAGGTAACCTAATTACTACAAGAATAATCTCATAATATCCTTCTTTCATCAACACACCCACATCACAAGATTATAATTTGGGAATATGGAGATTTCATGGATTCTTGGATATTTCAACATAAAAACCATAATAAATCATCAATTCAATCATAATATAGTGTAACTCAAACATTAGTATCGTTTTTGAAAGGAATGCATGACTTGGAACCAAACCCTAGCTTTTAGAGGATTTTTTAATTTTTTTTAGAACGACCCATGAGGGGGACAGGGGCTGAGCAACACCCCAAGGCCTTATCATATATGAAAAAAAATTATACAAGGAGGGGGACATATACCTTACCTCCAACCTAAGGTGGGACAAGAGTCAACCTACCTACTAAGGTTAGTCAACTTCACCCTATACAATAAGATGTAATATTAAAACTAAGCACCTAGAGAGGATCCTCTATTAATATAAAGTTACTAATAAAACATAAATAAGAAAGACTCTCCCCTTACAAGAATTAATGAAACTAAGACTAAACAAACTACTATACCTAAAAAGGCCATATTAAATCGAATAGGTTATAATCATGTCAATATGTAATGTTGTTGTCCTTGAAATGTTGGACATTATATAGAGTGTCTTGAAATTGAAGGTCGTCTCTGTAAGGATTTTGAAGTATGTTCAAGGTGGTTGTTTAATCCTTTTAAGCTTATTGCGTCTGAAATTTTGAACTCCCCATTTTTCTAATAGATTGCTTCCTTTAACTGGTATAGGTATCTTCCAAGGGGGAATAGCAGCCTGCAATAACCACTTGTTTAATAATTCAGAATCAACCTCTAATATAATATTAGTGTAACCATGTTTTATATACCAATTTAAACCGAAACTGGCAGCCTGAACCTCTGCTTGGTTATTTGTTCCTTCACCAAAAGGTACAACAAAAACATATACTATATTCCCTTGATCATCTCTTAAAATGCCCCCTCCCCCTCCTATTTTTCCGAGATTATGTAAAGCACTACCATCCGTATTTAACTTGTATCTAGTACAAGGAGGAGTTTTCCACATCACTAAGGTAATTTGAATCTCTTGTTTGCATTTTTCAATGCATGCCACCAGTTCTATTCAACTTACAGGTAAGTGAAGATATGGGAAAACATAATTAAACATTAAAAACATGTCCTTAATAATCAAGTATTTAACTTTGTAGATACTGGATGTTTTTCCTCCATACTTGGCTGAACACCTATTCTTCGAGAGATTCCAGCAGTTGACTATAGGGAGTATGTGAATGATCATCGTGTGTGCTGTGTTCTTCCCTGTATTACCACTCCCACACAATAGCTGGTTAAGTAATGAATGCTATTGCAGTTGGAGTCCCATGCTGCCAGCAAAGAATTTCCAGATATGACCTGCAAAATGTCCTTGAAGGAAGATGTGTTCAACATAATCCCATCCCTGCTGAAAACCACAATAACATTTCACAGGTTCCACTTCAAAATTTGCTAATGATTCATTTGTTGGTAATTTATAACGTATAGCTCTCCATAGAAGAAAGGACATTTTAAAAGGTATATGTCTATGCCAATTTTGGGAATTAAGGACTGCAGTAGCCTTTTTCTTCCTGCACATTTCCCATGCTGATTTACAAGTAAACTCTCAAGCTTCAGTGAGTTTCCAAACTGCTATGTCTTTGACTCCCTGCACAAACTGAAAGTTAGTATTTAGAATAGATGGAATAAGAAGAGGAGGAACCTGTTGTCTGAGTTTCCTTTCATTCCATTTTTGATTTACTAAAAAGTGTGCAATGGTATCATTGTTAAGGCTTGATATAGAGGTATGATATGTAGCTAGAGCCCCTTTTCCTAGCCAGCCATCCCACCAAAAGGAACAACTTCCAGATTGGATTTTCCAGCTAATATTCTTCTCTACTTGCAGCTTGTTTATCATCATGTATCTCTACATCAATGACTCTCCTGTATGAACCTTTTTTGCCACTGGATGAGCACTTTGACAGTATTTAGCTTTAAGAAATTGACTCCATAAAGATACTTTAGACCTGAAATTCCACCATTGTTTGTATTGCAAAGAAGTGCAAATATCTGACACCCTTCTGATCCCAATCCCACCTTTAGTGTATGGTAGGCTCATTGTGTCTAGAGATGCCCAGTGATATTTCCTTTTATCTTGATACCTTCCCAAGTAAAAAACAGCAATGATAGTCTCAATGTATTTAATAGTAGTACTGGGGGGAGAAAGGGCAGCCATAGTATGAATAGGCATAGATTGCAATGCATGTTTGATCAATGTAATTCTGCCCCCAAAACTAAGTATTCTTGCTTGCCAACCACACACTTTTTTGGAAACCTTCTCCACTAAATGAGAATAATAAATGATCCTTTGTCTACCAATATAACTAGGACATCCTAGATACGTAATAGGACTGTTTTTCTGTGAAAAAGTAGTCAATTCTTTGATGGTATGGATGATGTCTTGTGCTGTATTATTAGGAACCATAAAATGACTCTTTGCTTTGTTAATAAGCTGGCCAGAGGTACTTATATTCTCCTAACCTTTCCATAATAAGCTTCAGGGAATGTCTATCAATGAATTCAAAAATAATAACATCGTCTGCAAAACTCAAGTGATTAATTTGTGGCCCTCTAGATTCCATGAAGAAACCTCTGTAATTAATATTCTGATGTAGAGAATTAAGTAACCTAGTCAATACTTCTGCTCCTAAAATAAATAGAGCAGGGGATAAAGGGTCTCCTTGCTTAAGTCCTCTAGGGGATTTCTATCTTTGCAATTGGGGTTTTGAAGGGGCTCCATGGATGAATTCTGTCCATGGATGAAAATCTAGAATACCTTAGCAATGAAACCTAATGAATTTAGTAGAAGACCTAGAGAGAGAATATTTTGAGAGGATGAAGTTTTGGGTTTTAGAAATAATGAGGTGAATTAATTTAAGGGGTTTAAATCCATATATTGGTGATCTAATTTAGGCAAAAACGGCATCACTTAATATTAATTAAAATCGGAATACCCCAAAGTGCCCTTAAACTTAACCACCAAAACCTAGTTTCCAGGCCCCATCCACGACCCTCACTGATGGACCGTGGTTGGACCCACGTCTTGTGTTGGTGAAGCGTAGGTTCGGTTTGGAGACTTGGTTTCAAGGGCTTGACTCACAGCCCCTCACCCATGAGCATGGACTGACCAACTGGGCGTAGGTCCCTTTCGTTGGTCACTGTCAATGAAGTATTCTAGGGGTCCTCCTCAAGGACCCATGGTTGGTCCTTGGGGGTCGTACCTTGACGTTTTAACATGAAACCCTTTATTTTTAAGTATAGGGAGTTACATTCATGAATCTAACCCTCACATTATGCTCTTATTTAGCCTACAAATTTCTGGAATGTTACAATATCTCCTCTTTGGGAACATTCATCCTCGAATAACGATCTAGACAACCTACGAAAGTAAAGACTCAAAAGTAGCATCCCATCATAAAGGAAACATCAAAATAATGCACAATTTAAAGGAGGAAACATCTACTTCATCTCAAAGATAATAAATGTATCACAAGGAAGTAGGAACTACATCTAACAACCCATTATGCATGTAAACTCAACAATTCTCAAATTCATAGGAGGAACTACCTTCTCCAAGCTTTAAAGCCGGCTTAACATAATCTTATGAAACCATTAGGTCATTTACTCAAGAAAAGGATATACATATAGAGCAAGTTCTTCAATTTATCTCATGAAGTCAAATAGGCAACTCATATTCAATGCACAATAACAGGAGGAAAATCAATCATTAAAACTCACTTTCTTACTAAACATGAATTTCTCAAAAACATGCATAACATAAGGAAATCATGAAAAACAAATATATCACACATGACCCCTAAAACAAGGAAACTCCAGAGGAGCTACTTACCTCAAGCTTGAATAGAAGCAGAAGGAAAGAGATAATGATATTGGGATTTCATATAGGCCTCGACCCCCAAAGTAGCACCGTCAACTAAGTGATTTCTCCATAAAACCTTCATGAAAGCTATTTCCTTGTTTCTCAAACTCTTGACTTGCCAGTCTAGGATCTCTACTAGAACCTTTTCATGTGAAATACTTTTGTAACTCCCAACCCTTCTAAGGGAATAATAGATGTTGGATCCCCAATACAGTTTTGAAGCATAGAAATATGAAATACCGGATGAACTGAAGCAAACTCATTTGGCAAATCTAACTCATAGGCAACTTTCCCAATACATTTCAAAATTTAGTATGGGCCTACATACCGGTGACTAAATTTCCCTTTCTTGACAAATATCATCACATCATTCATGGGTGAAATTTTCAAATCGACCCAAGCATTAACTTAAAATTCCAGATCCTTTATTCTCACATCGGTATAAGACGTTTGTCTACGTTAAGCCATTCTCAACCTCTCTCTAATAAGTTGAACTTTCTCAATGGCTTCGTAAACTAGCTCGAGACCTATCAAAGCAACTTCACCCACTTCAAACCAACCAACGGGAGACCTACAACTCCTACCATACAATGCTTCTAAAGGAGCCATACCGATACTTGAGTGATAGTTATTATTGTAGGAAAAATCTATTAATGGCAAGTGGTCATCCCCGTTGCCTTTGAAGTCTATTACACATGCCCTTAACATATCTTCCAATGTTTGGATGGTACGTTTCTCTTACTCATCCATTTGGGCATGAAAAGCCATGCTAAGTTTAACCTTAGTGCCAAGACCTTTTTGGAATGACTTCCAAAAGTGAGAAGTTAATTGAGGACCCCAATAGGAAATAATACATAGAGGAACTCCATGCAATTTCACTATTTTCCTTATGTACAACTTAGCATAGTCTTCCTCCAAAAAAGAAACCTTGATGGGAATAAAGTGAGCGGATTTTGTCATCCGATCTATAATGACCCAAATAGAATTGTGTTGTCTCCGGGTGTGAGGAAAACCAACAATTAAGTCCATGTTTACATCTTTCCACTTCCAAGTGGGAATACTTATATCTTGGGACAAGCCTCCGGCCTTTGATGCACAGCCTCAAGTTGTTGACAATTAGGACATTTTGCTACATACCCCGCAATATCGTTCTTCATCCCAGTCCACCAATTGATTTCCCGCATGATCATGGTACATCTTAGTGGCTCCCGGGTGAATAAAATACCTAGAACTATGAGCTTCCTCTAAAATTTGTTCCCTCAAACCATCAACATCCGAAACACATAATCGACATTGGTGACAAAGAATACCATCTCCCCCTTGGGAGAAAGCCTCAACAGATTTCTTAAGTACCACCTCTTTTAATTCCACTATTATAGGATCAAGGCCTTGTTTAGACGCTACATCTGTCACAAAGGACGATTCAGAACCATTATGGACCATGACACCACCATTAGTAGAATCGACTAGTTGAACACCTAGTCGGGCTAATCTATGCACATTATGAACCAAGTCTTTCTTTTCATCCTATACATTAGCCACACTCTCATCGACAATCTACTAAGAGCATCTGCTACCATATTAGCTTTACTGAGGTGATAAAACACACTCATATCATAATCCTTCAATAATTTTAACTACCTTCGTTGACGAAGGTTCAAGTCTTTTGGACTAAATAAATATTGGAGACTTTTATGATCGGTGAAAACATCCACATGGACCCCATACAAATAATGCCTCCATATATTTAAGGCAAACACAACCGCTGCTAATTCAAAGTCATGGGTAGGATAGATCTTCCCATGGACTTTAAGTTGCCTTCAATCACAGACAATCACCTTACCATTTTGCAAGGGAACACATCCCAACCCCACTCTAGAGGAATCACAATACACCAAAAAGCAATATGTACCTTTCGATAAGGTCAACAACAGAGCGGAAGTAAGTCTATCTTTCAAATCTTCAAAACTTTTGTCACAACCTTCCGACCACACAAACTTAGCTTTCTTTTGAGTCAAAGCCATCAAAGGAGAAGAAATGGAAGAAAATCCCTCAACAAATCTTTTATAGTAATCGGCCAAACCCAAAAAGATTCTAATGTACGAAGGAGTTAGAGGTCTAGGCCAATTCTTGACCGCATCCATCTTCTTACGATTTACCTGAATCCCCTTGGTTGACACAATATGAAAAAGGAAAGCTACATACCTTAACCAAAATCCACACTTGCTAAACTTTGCAAAACCTTGTTCGTGAACCTGCAACATAATCCTCAAATGGTTCATATGTTCAATTTCACTCTTTGAATAGATCAAAATATCATCAATAAACACAATCAAGAAGATATCAAGGTATTGTCTAAACACCCTATTCATCAGGTTCATAAATGCGGCCGGAGCATAAGTCAACCTAAACAACATAACCAAAACCCATAATGACCACACCGAGTTCAAAAAGTCGTCTTAGGAATATCAACCCCTCTCACCCTCAATTGGTGGTAACACGAACAAAGAGCAATCGTAGAGAAATAACTAGCCCCTTGAAGTTGGTCAAAAAAGTCATCAACTCTCAGAAGAGGATATTTATTCTTGATGGTCACTTTATTCAATTGACGATAATCAGCGCACATTCTAAGAGACCCATCTTTCTTTCTAACAAACAACATGGGAGCACCCCATAGAGATATACGCGGTCGGATGATACCCTTATTTAACAATTTTTTTAGTTGCTCTTTTAACTCCACTAAAGCCATTCTATAAGGAGGAATTTAGATAGGTTGTGTATGCGGAAGAGGGTCAATACCAAAATCTATTTCCCGCTCGGGAGAAATTCAAGGCAAATCATCGGCGAGAACTTTCAAGAACTCAATAACCACGGGAATCGACTCAAGATAAGGGGTTTCAGAATTTACCTCCCTTACGCTAACAACATGGTAAAATCAACATTTGTAGATCATCTTTCTAGGTTTAAGGTAGGACACCAATTGACCTCTAGGCATAGAATTTCCTCCCTTCCACTCTAAGAGAGGCTTATTTCAAAACTGGAATCTAACCACCCGAGTTCTACAATCAATAGAGGCAGATAATACATGCAACCAATCCATACCAAGAATCACGTCAAAGTCTAACATGTCAACCTCTACCAAGTCATCAAGAGTAACTCGATGGGACAAAGAAATGTGACATCTTCTATAAAACCTCTTTGCCACCACAGAATCACCAACTGGATAGAGATCGAAAAAGGTTCTAATAACACTTCGGGGAGCATATCAACATTCATGTCCACATAAGTTGTCACAAAGTACAAAGTAGAACTGGGATCTATGAAGGCATATACATCAATAAGAAAGACTATTAACATACCGGTCACTATATCCAGAGAGCTCTCTTGGTCACCTCTGGTTTGGAGAGCAAAGAAGTGGTTTTGCTTTGGAGCATTGGAGTTTGAACCACTAGGAGGAGCTTGATTTTCTTATCTCCCCTTGGCCATGAGAATCAGATAATCTCTCATCTTATGACCACTCTTTCCACAACCAAAGCAACCATATGTGCCAACTAGGCACTTACTATCGTGCTTTTTTCCACAGTTTGCACAATTAGGCCTAGCTACATAAGAACCACCACCATTACCTCCTTGAGGTTTAGAGTTGGAAACCCTATCCTTGTTAACCCTTGGAGCTATAGAAGAGCCTTGGTTGGCAAACCTTTGTTTGAACCTTGGTCTTCCTTGTTTATCAGACCTAGTATTGGAGAAGTTCCCATCACCAGTTCTAGCTCATTTCACCTCCCTATTCTTTTCATTAAGTTTTGAATCCTCAATTTGTTGACTGCACACCATAAGACTTGAGATATCCATCTCATGATAGAGAATTGCCATACGACATTGTCTTTGTACCAACTCGGACACACCCATCAAAAACCTACTCATCTCATCTCTCAAATCCGCCACCATAGTTGGAGTATACTTGGACACTTAAGTGAACTTTAGGGCATATTCCAATCTCATACTTCCTTGATGAAGATTAATGAACTTTTCCACCATAGCTTCCCTCAATTCTCAGGGAAAAAACATATCAAGAAATGTCAATCTAAGCACTTCCCATTCTATGGGACCCACTCCTACCAGCCTATTGTTCTTCCATTGATTAAACCACACTTGGGAAACACTTTTCAATTGTTAAGCAGCTAACTCCGCCTTCTATAGCGAAGTTACCCTTATAATAGAAAGTACCTTATAAACCTCTTCAAAAAAATCTTTAGGATCCTCCTCCACTTTGGATCAACAAAACTCGGGGGGGGNGGTTCTTTTTTGCAATACCCCTCACTCTTGAAGCCGCCGAATATACATTAAGATTCACATGAGTAACAACATTTGTATTGGCTTGAGCCACCAAAGCTTGGGCCAACATTTGAAAAGCCTATCTAACCTCCACATTTTACATAACCAAAAGATCAATCAGAGCTTGAGGACCTTGAGGAGGAGCTCCTTGTTCCACATTGTCACACTCCATTCTTCTAGCATTTGCCCTTCTAGTATTCAGATCCTGAAGAACATAGGGCAAGGATAAGGAGAGAGACTTTATGGAGTTAAACTTTACGGCACAACTTAGAGTAATAAAATAAGTGAAATTTCATAAACATCTTATACCTTCTAATTACTAAATGTGGCTTGCTTCACACTAATGAACAGGACTCTACTAGACGTGGCTTATGAGAAATCATCTTAGAATCATTCTAAACCTCGTGCCTTGATTACCAAGTTACTCATGACCCAGGGTACCCCGTAGATATAAGAAGGCACATAGAACCCCGAAAGGCTCCATGTAATACACTTATCATATCATAACATAAGAATAGATCAATAAAGAGCAAAACACATTTCAAGTCCAAAATTCTCATAAATGAAAGTGGAAGTCTAGAGTCTCAATATAACCATCTATTACAATATTCAAAATGAGAAAGGGACATAACCCATACAATATAATCAAGAAAGGAAATACAAGGAATGAAGTACAACGCGATAACACTTGTCCTCTAATTATGAGGACTCACTAACAAGCGAGGAGAATAAGCAAATCGAATCTTTAGCCACAACAATGATCACCTTGAGAACCGGACCCTACACTTGGGGGGAAATGTAGGAAAAGTAGGCGTTAGTTTAAAAATGAACTAGGTATGTTAGGCATGCATGAAAACATTGAAAACATGCTAAAAGGGACATTTCATTTGAATGCATGCATATTTACTAAGTTAAAGGATCATTATGAAGATAGTAGAAAAGCATAAGTCATAAGCATAGTCAATACATTGATCATCATATCATAAGAGAAATACTTCATACATACCCTCAAAGCATACTTCAGCAATGGATGAATAAGACCCGATAAATCTCACACATGCTAAGTAAACCTTCGTGAGTAACCATAGTTCATAATTCATAATATTGTTCATATTGTTGTTGTGGGAAATAAGCCTTACCGGACATAGACCATGTGAGCTTAACATGGAATCCGGTGTTACCCAAACCAAAAAGGGGTGTCCTACTTGCCTAAGGTAGAACCATACTCTTAGCTTAGGTTGATCCATTAGCTAAATAACCTATGGGGGCACATAGTTTATGGGATAAGTAGATTGCTTCTAGAAACCCAGCCTTTATTGTCATGAAGGATTCCATCCCAAGATATTGCTCTTAGAAACCCGACCTCAACTAACGTAAGGGTTTCCATCTCACATCAATATCTACTCGGTGCTAAGCATTAATTCCCACAAATTTCATATTAAGTTTTGATTTAAGTTCATCTTCATGGAGGAATGTCTTCACACTCAATCTAACATAATTCATAGGATAGCTCTTAGATTATCCATGGGAATAACCTTTCATTGTCCATGTCTATATATTGATTCAGTACCTGAGAAAGCCTTTCAACCTTAGAATCATCATATTGTGAGTAAACCTTTCACATCATATCATATTCATGCATAAGTGGGTTTATGAGAAGAATTTTTCAATAACGCAACAACTTGATCATAATCATAGTCACTTCACTCTCAAAGTGTTCTTAAAGCATATACTAAACTTCATAAATCGTGCATAATATCATAATTTTATATTTCAAGGATCAAAGCTCATATAAAATAAACATATCTAGAAATCACTACATTTGACATGGATATTAAAGCAAGTCAAGTAACCAAATTACTACAAGCATAATCTCATAATATTCTTCCTTCATCAACACACCCACATCACAAGATCATAATTTGGGAATATGGGGATTTCATGGATTCTTGGATATTTCAACATAAAAACCATAATAAATAATCAATTGAATCATAATATAATGTAACTCAAGCATTACAATCATTTTTGAAAGGAATCCATGACTTCGAAACAAACCCTAACTTTTTGGGGATTTCTATCTTTGCAATTGGGGTTTTGAAAGGGCTCCATGGATGAAAATATAGAATACCTTAGCAATGAAACCTAATGAATTTAGTAGAATACCTAGAGAGAGAATATTTTGAGTGGATGAAGTTTTGGGTTTTAAAATTAATGAGGTAAATAAATTTAGGGGGTTTAAATCCTTATATTGGTAATCTAATTTAGGCTAAAACGACATCACTTAATATTAATTAAAACTAGAAAACGCCAAAGTGCTCCTAAACTTAACCATCAAAAACAAGTTTTCAGGCCCCATCCACAACCCTCACTGACGGACCGTGTTTGAACCCACATGTCGTGCTGGTGAAGCCTGGGTTGGGTTCAGACACTGTGTTTCCAAGGCTTGACCCATGGCCTCTCACCGACAAGCCGGGACTAAAAAACGAGGTGTAGGTCCCTTCCGTTGGTCATTGTCCAGGCAATTTTCTAGGAGTCCTTGGTTCTTCCTTGGGGGTCGTACCTTGACGTTCTAACACAAAATCCTTTATTTTTAAGTACGGCGAGTTACATTCATGACTCTAACCCTCACATTATGCTCTAGTTTAGCCTTCTAATTTCCGGAGTGTTACAATAATTTCACATTCATTGCTTTCATAAAATCCCTAGCTTTACTTCTAAACTTCTTGTGAAATTGTTGAGAACCAAAATACTTTAGGAATGAGAGTGAAAGGATATTCTCATTTAATCCTTAGAAATGTGGTGCTCACAACACTTCCTTTCCTCTTTCTTCATCATTTTCTTTAGTGCTCATAAGTCATCTTATTATTCACTTCCCTTGGATTGTTTGCAAACCAATTTCTTTTGTGCTTTATTCCACAACATTTCTTTTTCATTCTTTTCTTCTGTTTTTGTCTTTCTCTTTTTTGTATGGAGGGGTTCCATTTTTCTCAATACCATGGATTAAAGGAAACTTTCTTTGCACTTCTTGACTTTCCCTTTTCTGGTCACCACACCCTCAACTTAGGCTTTAGGGTAATGGGTCAAGACATGTCATGTTGTCATAAAGTTTCTTCCAAAGAAAGGTAAGGTTCAAGAGATGTTCAAGAGAGGTTCACACATTCACAAGGTAGGCCAGAAAAGAGGTATATGTCAAATCGGCTCACACTTTTCGAAGTTGCCTAAGATCATAACAAGAGATAGCCTTTCTTAGTTGACCGGACCAACGGGACAAATTCTAGGGGCTATTTTGCAAGGTTCACAGTAAGCTCATCACACAAGGCATTGACACTAAAGTCAAACAACACACCACAATTTCTCTAGTGTGCAGCGTTCAACGCAAGAGAATCAATTTGATACATGGCTAATCACAACGAGATGCAATGAGTTCACATATTTCTATGCAACTTCAATTGGTCTCATTGTAGCTGAACATTCATGTTCATTCAATTATGAGCACTATTCAAGTCATTGGTTTTGATCAAAACCAAGACTTAAATTTGCTAAAAAACAGCTACTATCAAGTACATACACGAGGTGGCGAAAATTTTAAAATTTTTGGAAGGGTCATAATCATTTGCATTTAAAATACAAGGATCTACAAGCTCAAACATCCACAGGAAGCAGTATACAACACAACAATATGATTCACAACCCAACAAGACTATAACACACAAAGAGAGGGAGGTAAAGAAAGATTCATGTCTATGCCTCCTCTCCATCTGTATGGGCATCACTGCCTAGTGCATATGTCTTGATTTTGGCTTTAGTGCTCGGAGTCACCTCGGAAGATCCGACAGTGCCGAACTTACTAAGATTGTCCAAAGTCTACAGCCGCCAAAAAGGAATGGACAACTGTGTAGAGTCCCCGGGTCCACTAGGGAACAGTGGGGTCTCGGGGATTGGTCCTCTTGCTAGAACTAGGCTTCTTGCACTCACTATCTGTCTTGGGAGGGTTTGTTTCCCTTGTATTTTTCGTGAAATTTTTCGCTCTTATATGTCGGGGTGGCATATCTCTTCCAGCTACTTTTGGTCTAGCCATATCTGCAAAGTTTAGAGAAAGAGTTAGAAAGTATACAAATAAAATCATAGAAGTTCAGATGCAGAAACACTCAGCCAAACCAGTTGGCGAAACTCTCAACCACTTAGGCTATTCGCCGATTGCAGTGCACAGAGGATACAAGGGTGCAGACAAAGGGCAAACAAGAAGCTTTTGGTGAGACACCGAATGCATTCGGTGACCTCAGGCTTCTCGCCAAAAGTTACAGAATCCAACAACACATTTAGCATTAAATTAAAGGCGAGATGGGGATATTAAGCGAACCGCCAAGTAGTTCGGCGAGCTAGACCCAGCTCACCAAATGACCCAACGTGCCTATTCTCAACACGACTTCTGAAATTCGACCCCGTAACACCCGAAAACAAAGTCAAGGCACGCACAACTCAAACTAAGCTTAGACCCAACGACACTCATGCACAACCCATGATTTTTCATCCCTACAAAGCACAATTTTCAGGAATCAATTATTTAACTCAGTGCGGGCAAGATTATAGAACCAAGTAGGAAATTCAAAATTCTAATCCTACCAGAGAGGCCCAGCACACATCAACAGGGTAAAGTCTTTGCATTTGAGTACAACATCGATAGAAAGAACTCAGAGTTTGGGAACCAACCTTTTGCGCTGACTAAAATGGGATTGAATCCCTAGGCAGCAATGTAATCCACGTTCCGAGAACAACAACAACTTAAATACTCTAAAAGTGCCGAAATATTGAAAATAAAGTGCGGGTGCGAGTTTAGGAAAATAAAAAGTGAGTGAAAGTGAATGAGTTAGAATATTGTACCTATGGCCCGAAAAACCATCTAGTTCTCGCCCAATCAGCGACATTAGTCATGATCGCCGAACCACTCAGCTTTTCACCAAGTAATCATTTACCTCGTCGAGTTTTACAAGACCTCCAGTTAATATGGTGTCGAAACAGTGATATATCATGTCGGCAACTCGCCAATAATTTCTTGGGATCACAGAGTTTTATAGACTTTGATTTGAATATGTCTTGAGTCAAAGAGCGGATTAGGTCGGGCTCGCCGACCTTCTTGGTGATTCGCCGACTGGACTTGTTGCTCACCACCCAGCACTGTTCAAACACCCTCCACACTTCAACCTGTACAAACAACACACCATTATTTTACCAGAACATAAATAAAAGGAAAAAGTGGTTTTGGGTTGCCTCCCAAACAGCGGCTTAGTTAACATCGTGGCACGATGCACGTCCAACTTTAAGCCTCATTCTTTGGGTTGACCATAGTGTCACTAGCCAAACCCTTTTTTTGTCTCACATTTAAGTGAGACGACATCAAACCGATTTGGGTCTCCAGCTGCTTGATTGATACTAAATGGGAGGTGACGGTGTCGACACATCTTCCTTCATTTCTTTCAAGATCTTGTCTGACCCCTCAACAAAGTTGAGGATACGAGAGAGCATATCCTTAGACCTTCCACCCTCTGAATCCTTTGGCTTTTGGTGCTCGTGGGGAGGCACATACATGTCCTTCTCCTCGACCTTCCAATTAGGATTATAGTTTCTCTATTCACGCTCTTCCCAACCTTTATCTCTCGCCCAACCTTGGTTACAACCCTGCCTTTGGTAGTTTGAATGACAACCACTGCTTTGGTTAGCAAGGAAGTTCACCTCTTCATTGTACAAAGTATTAAACTTTGCTTCCTACGGATTTGCACACCTGATACTCACATCATTGACACCCCGAGCACCAGCTCCCATGACATTTTTGGACAAAATGTCAAGTTGTGTCATGATCTTGGCCATGTTTTGGTCCCTCTCTTGATCTTTCTCCATCTACTCATTGGTCAATTTGAATGTTAGAGGGGTGACTTGATCTTCACTGGTGTACTAAGCCCGATTTATCGTGGTCATGCCATCCAATAGATGAACTGCTATCACGTAAGGTTGTTGCATCAAAACTCCTGGAGAAACATGGTCACCACCGCCCTTGTTCACCGAGTCTAGGCTCCGGTAGAAATATTGCAATAATACGTTGTCAGGCAAGCCATGAGTTGGGCATTGGAGCACCAACTTCTTGAATCGTAGCCAAGTCTCATGAATTGGTTCGCCCTCCAAAGACTTAAAGCTTTGGATACTGTCCCGAAGAGTCATTATCTTCAAGAGAGCAAAAAATTGCACATTAAATGTTGTGACAAACTCCTCCCACGAAGTGATTGAGTCACGTGGCAATTCAGCTAGACACTTGCATGCTTCTCCCATCAAAGAGAATGGGAACAATCATAGGTGAACCGACTTGTGGGATATATTTTTTAAAGAGAATGGTCCGCACACATCTATGAAATTTTGGATGTGCTCATGAGGGTCTTCATTAGCCAATCTACTGAAAAGCCCCTTTAGTTGCAAGAGTTGCAACATGGTACTAGTGATGTGAAATACATAATTTCCTTCGGCCGGAGGCTACCGAGTGGCACCAATACTGCCCATGAGATGGGGGTCATTAACATGAGGCTCATTTACATCGTTAA
The DNA here is from genome assembly GCF_019186545.1 of Solanum stenotomum. Taxonomy (NCBI): domain Eukaryota; kingdom Viridiplantae; phylum Streptophyta; class Magnoliopsida; order Solanales; family Solanaceae; genus Solanum; species Solanum stenotomum. The sequence continues at coordinate 41,050,274 of NC_064284.1, read as the reverse complement.
GGTTTCCAATGTCATCTTGGTGGCCTACCTAGCTACCGTTGCTGCCATTAAAACTCATACTTCCTGAAATATTTACACAAGCAAACAAAACAAAACTAAATATTAAGTAGAACTACAACTAAGAAAACAAAAATTTTAATTAACTACATATTCTCAAATAACATCACTCCCCGACAACAGTGTCATTTTGATGTTTGCGTAATCAAGACTCAACTTCCAATTTGAGTGTCTACGATCATACAATAGTAAAGTAACCCAACCAAGGGTTGGGGTCGAGTCCCAATGGAGTGGTTTTGAGAATTAATATAAAAATAAAATTTAGTTCTAATTAGTCAAAGGTATAGGCATTATCAAATATAAACATACTAAATCTAAAGGGTATGACACAAGCGTCAATTATCAATGGGGGTTTTGTATTAATTAACAACTACAAACAACAAAAATATACGAAAACTAGATAGAGAGACAGGATTCTTGGGATGTGATAGGAATACGGGAAAAACTAAAATGTCGGGTACATGATTTTGATAGTAAGTTGTTGTGTATTTGTGACTAATCTAGAATATAGTGGGGTAAATTCTCTGTCGAGCAACTTACCCCGAATCGACTCAGTTTCTCTTGAACACCAAGTTTCCACTTTAAGGACAGCGTCTGCCTTAGACCATTCACTCTCTCAAGCTGAATGTGTGGGAAGAGGACTAGGATTCACTCTCTCGAGCTGAACCCATGTCGACCCAATCCACCAGCTATCCATTTAGTAGTCTTAGTTTTACGACCTCTCTCTCGAGCAAGCAGAAAACACTAAGATGAAATCGTATTTGCAACTACAACTTTATTAAGTTCATACAGAACTACTAAGTGAAATCACATTTAAACAACAAATAAACCGTCAACAAGCAAGACCTAACAGATAATCTAACCCATATTCACAAAATCACACCCCAAGAATTGAGGTTTTAGCTAGACATGTAAAAGAGATAAAAATGTATACAAATATCACTTTCCATCATATGGGTATGAATGATTAAGTCTTAAAACAAGTCAAGAGTGAAGAATCTTCGAGACCTAAGTCCAATTTCTTGGAGTTGAAACCCTTTGATTCTTCAAGGTCTTCGAACAAAGTCTCCAAAACTCTCTAAAACATAGACTCTCTCAAAAACTGTAAAATGTTCTTATAATAATAGTGATATGATACTGAGTTAGAAATTTAAAACAAGTATTTATAGCGTTTAAAATTTTGTGCTGAGGAGGACCATTCTGTGCAGTTAGTTGGGATCGCCGATACACTCGGCAATCCGCCTTTTGGTCAATTTTATCTCCTTCTTGCTTTAGCCTTCTGCCTCTTCACGTTTTGGGTCGTTAGGCGTTATAGTGCTGCTTCGCGGAACTGCTCTGTGACACACCGACTGCTCAATTTCATCGCCAACTTGATCTTTCCCTTCAAGGCTCAGCACACTGGAACAAAAGGCGATCTCCAGGCCAATCGATGACTCACCAACTGGGCTCGACAATCTTTAGCCTTCATTTCTTTGTTTTGTTTAGCTGCTTTGTTCCTTCTTGCCAAATAGTGTCCATACTTTGCCTCAAACTCTAAATACCTGAAAATTAAGGATTTTCATAAGATATTAAGACAAAATATGCATTTGAGGACACTAATTCTATCAAAATATAGCCATAAATGAGTCCAATTTATGGATTCATCAACAGTCGACTAAGAGCATGTGCCACCACGTTCGCTTTTCCTGGGTGATAGAGAACATTCATATCATAATCCTTCATTAACTTAAGTCACCTCCTTTGGTAGAGATTTATATCCTTCTGATTAAACACATATTGTAAACTCTTGTGGTCAGTAAAGACATCCACATGAACACCACAGATAGTGCCTCCAAATCATTAAGTCTCACGACCCAGGGGTACACCCTAGATGTAACATGGCGTATAGGACTCTAAGATGCCCTATACAAGCCACTTATCATTCATAACATAAGAAATAGAACAAAAGAGCACAAGACAACATTTCAAGTCGAAAAGTTTTACAAAAGCAAAGCGGAAGTCTAAACACTTCATCTCATTAGCCATCTAGTACAATAGAATGAAATTGGACCTAACCCATACATCATGTCCAAAATTGAAAATAAGAAAGAAACTAGGAACAATGAAAGTCCGTCCTCAAAGCATGAGGACTCACGATGCTCAGAAATATCACAATTAACCACTAGCCACGAAACTAGGAACCCTGAATATCGGACCCTACATTTGGGAAAATGTAGGCAGGAGTATGTGTTTGTACAAAATAATGTATCAAGTATGATAGTTACGCATAAAACATTTAAATCATGTTAAAATAAGACATTTCATGAAATGCAATTGACCAAGCTAAACATGATATGAGATGAGTTAGAAAACATAGGTCATAAAACATGGTCAATGTAAGCTAACATCTTTAAAAAAAAACCTTTGAACACATATGAGATACTTCTTGAAGTAAACTTAGATAATTATTATTATGGGCAGTATCCTTAACTGACATAGAGACCATGTGAGCTATAACATGATCCTCTGGTGTCTCCCACACCAAAAAGGATTGTCCTACTTGCCAAGATAAGGACCATGAACTTCTAGTTTAAGTGGATCAACTAGCTAATGCCTATCTAGATAATCATCCTATGGAGGCACATAGGTAAGGGATAAGGAGATTGCTTCTAGAAACCCGACATCTGTTAACGGGAGATCTTTCATCTCAATATCCTCTTGGTGCTAAGCATAAATCCTACGAAATAGTAATTTCTTACTTATTCTTATTATCCATGGAAGGGCACGTCATCTTGCAAATTCAAGATAAGTCATAAGTCATCGATGGAAATGTATCATTCAATAACCAATCCAAGCTAGGTTTCATTAGGATAGTTCTTTATCTTTAAGAAAACGTTTCAACAATCATGTGTATGTGAGAAAATCCTTTCAAAAACACAACAACAACATCATCATTGATACTTCACTCTCAAAGCATCCTTACAACATTTGCATAGACTTCATAAGAACATGCATAATTCCATAATTAAGCTGTCAAGGTTCAAAACCCATTTTCAATCATCAACATCTAGAAAACATGGATTTGATATGGCTTTCATCATAAATATATGTAAATCTATCAATTCATGATAAAACTCTTCTTTCATGATCAAAAACCCACATCATATAATCATAATTTGGAAAACATGGGGATTTCATAGGTTAAAAGAAGAATCATCATAAAATCATAGTATTTCATCAATTCATGTATAAGAGATCATAATTCAATCATTTAAATCAATAATCAAGACAACCCATGGCAATTGAACTAAAACATAACTCAATTGGGGAATTCTACCTTTTAGAATAGAAGGATTTGGGAACTCCATGAATGGAAGAGATCCATGGATGAAAACTATCATACCTCAAAGCCAATTGCTTATCTTCAATGGAGGAATTGAGACTTGACTTGAAACCCTAGGTTAAATCATTATTCTTCAAGCTTTCTAGAGAGAGAAACATTTGGAGAGGAGATTTGTTCTTCTTTTAGAAATTTGAGAGAATTCTTTTTAAAATTGGGGAAACTTGGGGTAAAACACTTATATAGGTCTTTAGGTGAAGCGTAAAATGGCATAGTACTAGGCTAGACAAGTTAGTAAAAGACCCAAAATCCCCTGATCTAAAAATTGAAATAAGAAATGCTGGTGCTCACCAAAAGGCACTGGGTGACACGCCGAGTGAGCATTCAGCTCGCCGAAAGTTACAATGAGTCGGCTCCTGTACCAAGCAAACAAGCTGATATATGCAACCCTTAGAAATCATTTTTCTAGATGTAAGGCAATAAACAAACTGACTCTTAGGCATAGTATTTCCTTTTTTCCACTCTAGGATGTGTTCATTTAGAATTAGAAACTTGACTACTCGGGTTCTACAATCAATAGTCGCATAATATGAATGCAACCAATCCATACCAAGAATAACATCAAAATCTAACATATCAAGCTCTAAAAGATGAACATGAGTGACTCTATGGGATAAGGAGACGAGACAATCTCTATTGACTCTCTTAGCCATAATAAGTTCACCAATAGGAGTGGAGATAGAAAAAGGTCTGACAACACATCTGAAAGAATATCAAACCTCATAGCTACACGTGGCTTCACAAAAGACAAGGTAGCACTAAGATCAAGAAAAGTATAAACATCAAGATGGAAGACTTTCAACATACCAGGTAACCATATCAGGAGAACTCTCTTGCTCATAATGAGTTTGAAATGCAAAATATATGTTTTGCTTCTAACATCAACTAAAGCCGGACGAAGGGTAAGGTTGAGCCCGTTGACGATTATCTACTTCATTCTTAGCAACTGAGGGACAATCCCTAATCTTATGATCCTTTTTGCCACAACCAAAACATGTATTGGAACTGGCTAGGAATTTACCCTCATGCTTTCTTCAACACCTAGCACAAGTAGATAGTGAAAATCTACCACTATTTCCTCCTTGAGGTTTAGTGTTAGACACCATATCTTTGTTGAATTTAGGATCCCTAGCATTAGAGGAACCTTGAACATAAAACCTTTGTCAAATTTTAGAATGTCCATGTCTTTTAGACCTCAAATGTGAAAAGTCACCATTACCGGTCTTTGCTCTATTTGTCTCTTTAGACTTTTCCTGAAGTTTCTCCTCTTCAGTTTGTTGAGAATGAACCATTAGGCGAGAAATGTTTATATCATTGATGATCATGTAGGTACAGATTTCCTTAATCACCATTTTAGACCATCCCGAAACAAACTTACTCATCCTTACCCTAGCATCAGCAATCATAATAGGAGCATATCGAGATAATCTTGTGAAATTCAAAGCATACTCCTTCACACTCATGTTTCCTTGACGAAGGTGAATTCCTTTTCCTCCCTTATATCAAAGGGAAATAACCTATCAAGGAAAGCAACCATAAACTTCTCCAAATCAAGAGGACCCGCATTAATCGCCCTATCTTCCTTCTATTGGTTGAACCAAACTTGATCAAACCCCTTAAGTTGATAAACAACCAGTTCTTTCTTTTCCACCATAGCCACTCCCATGATTATTAACACATTATACACCTCATCAATGAACTCTTTAGGATCTTCTTCAACCTTGGAACAATGAAACTCCGGAGGATTATATCTAGTGAAGTCTCTCACTCTAGTTGTCGTCGTACCTATATTTGGATTCACTGGGACTACGGCCTCTCTATTTGGCTTGAGTCATCAAGTGTTGAGCCAACACTTGAAAAACAACCCTAAACATTGCATTAGTCACATACTCGGCCAAAGGGTCGACCAGACTTGAGGAGCTTCTCGTTCCACATTCTCTCTGGCATTCCTTCTATCATATACCCTTCGAGTCAACATATCTTGAAAAGCATCGGATAAGGATTAGAATACAGATATATAAAGTTGAACTTTATCACACGACTTTAGAAAGATAAAAAATGTGGAATATCCTAAACAATTTATAGCCTTTCATTCATAAGTATGACATGTTTCACACTCATGAATAAGACTCTAGTGGACATGGCTTATGAGACATCTGAGTACCTTCTAAACCTTGTGCTCTAAATAATAAGTTTGTCACACCCCAAGTAGATCCTAGGTGCAACATGGTGTATAGGACCCCGAGAGTCCCTACACAAGCCAGTTAGCATACATCATACAAGATAATAAAAGTAAAGAGTTTAAAAACAACATTACATATAAAAAAAGTTTGACAAAAGCCGAAGTCTAAACATAAGTCTCAAAGTCATCTATTACATCATAAGGGAAGTAATTGGGACGTAACCAATACACCACATACAAAAATGACATGAAAACGATAAAAATTTCTTGGCCCTTGGATTATGAGGACTCACTAATCATAAATGTGTATACGGGATCACTAGTCGCGAGTATGGAATGTAGGAGCGTCGGACCCTACATTAGTGAAACAATGCAGGCACAAGTATGTGTTAGTACATGGAACGTACCAAGTATGATAACAATGCATAAGAGTTATGAAATCATGATAAAAAGGACTTTATATGACATGAAATGACCAAGCTAAATCATAAAACAACATGTTGGCAAACATAAGTCATAACCATGGTCAGGGCAAGCTAAACATCTTTAAAACACATTTGAGATACTTTTAAGTAACTTTAGTTCATTATTGTAGGAGATTTACCTTTGACCGACATTGACTATGTGAGCTATTACATGGAATCCGGTGTCTATTCCACACCGAAAAATAGATGTCCTTAATTGCCAAGGTAAGAACCATAAACTTCTAGCTTAAGTGGATCCACTAGCTAATTTCTATTTAAGACAAACCTATGATGGTAGATAGTTCTGGGACATGGGTAATCGTTGCTTGTCCACTCGGTGCTAAGCATAAATCCCATGGGTAGTAATTAATCTTAACTTGTCTTATTATCCATGGAAGGGCACATCAAATAGACAATACAAGCTAGAGTTCATCATAATAGCTCCTTAATCTCGATCCAACTTTGTTGAGAAAAGCTTCCAGCCTTATGAATCCTTTATGTGAGAAACCATTTTACAATCATGTTTTGAGTAGAATGTGAGAAAGCCTGTCACAACAACATTGATGATTTACTATTAAAGCAACCTTAAATCATTTGTATCAATTTCATAAAGAAATATGCATATCTTTATAAATTCATCTTTCATAGTTCAAATGTTTCATCATATGGTCATAGTCCAGAAATCATGGATCATATATGGGTTCATGTGAATTCAACTTTAGAACATACAATTATCTAAATTCATTCATAAAGAAACATAAAATAATTAATTAGAAAATAATTGAGAAGAACCGTGGAGATTGAGTAAAACCCTAACTTCAATTGGAGTTTCTAACTTGTAAAATTGGAGAATTTGGGAACCCTATGGAGGAAAGGACTCCATAGGTGAATACTATCATACCTTGATGTCAAAAGCTCACAACCAATGGTGAATTTTGATACTTGATCTTGAAACCCTAGACTTATTCTTCAAGACATGATCTTGAAACCCTAGACTTATTCTTCAAGATTTAGAGAGAGAAATTTGGAGAGGATGAATTTTTTCAAGTTTAGGGAATTTCAGAGAAGGAATTGAAATTGGTAGTTTTAGGACTTAATTCACTCATATAGGTCTTGAAATAGGATTTAGAATGGTGTAGTTTAGGTACCAAACACTTTGGCAAAAGACTAAAATTACCCTAACTTACAAACTAATGAGATGTCTAAAAAGAGAGGCTTCACGGACCCTATAGTCTGTCGTGAAACATTACATGCCCGACAGGACTTCACTAAAACAGCCATCAATTTTTGCTCCATACTCAAAATGAGGAATAAATGGTGGCATTGGAAAGAGGACTCAAAGACGTTTAATTTGATAGGTCGTGCTACCTAATTTAATATGTACCGAGAGAGATGATCATTTAAAGTTGATCCAAAATTCAAAATTTGATGGGTGAGTTGTACGGACCCCTAAATGCACCGTATAAGTCGCCACGGATTGTCTAGGTGACCCCACCTTCTCTTCTTTTGACGGTCATCCACCATGCCTTAAATGGGTCATGGACCCCTAATTGGTCGTCTAGTCTGTCGTGAAGGGTCCATGGTCTATTTTAGGTTCATCGACTTGCCCATTAGTCCTTTCTTAAAGTCTGAAGTGTTATAGAGGGTCAATACTCTTTTTTCCACTCTGAGTAGTAAATGGCATGCAGTGTCCATCATTCTACGGATTTTGGTTAGTATTGTTGGGAAGTGTTTCTTATTGGCGTGGATTAACACTTGAAGATAGTTGATTCAATTTTCCCTCAATTTGTTTAATAGATACTACATATGAATATACCTTTTGCTTAATGCTGGATAAATCAGTATGCATGTCTTTCACACTATCATTAGTTGAGTCAAACATTTTCATCATATCCACAATGTGATTCAAACATGATCCTCCATCTCGATTTCCTGGTGGAACATATGGGACACTCTTATCATTACCCTTCTTATACCCATTTCTGTTGTAGGTATTATCAAAATTGTAGTTCCATTCATGATTATAGTTCCTTCACGATTGTAATTAATAAAGTTCCGACCTTGATTTCCTTGACCTTGGCACTAATTATCATGATTATATGCTTGAGAGTTAGTCTAAACAAACCCTGTCTGCTCATTCACAAAATTTGCATCTTCTTCGTATATGTACTTATCAGTCGCTGGAGCTCTATTTTAATATTGTTCTACATTAACTTTCTCCGCACTCCCACTGACATGTTTCAATACTACGCCAACCTATTTTCTGAACGGTGCCATCTTTTCATGAATATCATCATTGGATTGATTCTTTGTGGTTTGTATAAGAAAAGTACTCTTTCTGGTAGCCAAATTCTAGTGCTTGATGCTTTATTGATTTTGGGTATGTTTTCTAGCTTCTCTCCTATTTGGTGAAATGTGTTAGCTCTGTATGATCCTCTAAGAATAGTCTCCAAAACTACTCTATCAATGTCATCTAATCCTCTGTAAAAAAGAACTCCTTGAGTGATCTGTCACCAATTTGGTGACTTGGAACACTCCACATATAGCCGGTGAATCTTTCCCATGCATCACTAACTGTCTTCCGAGGTGAAATTTCAAAATAATGGATTCTATCTTTAAGCTTCAACTTCTTTGACACTGGAAAGTATTTATCCAAGAACACTTTGTGCAGCCTGTCCCATGTCATGATTGATTTATACAGAAGCTCAAACAACCACACAGTGGAATAACATGTTCATAATAGTGGGTAAACCTTTAACCCAATCGCGTCCATGTTTAGATATGGTCTTTTGATGCTTATCGTGACCAACGACACTATCCTATGGTATGAGTGTCTACGATCGTCGATAATATAGTAACCCAACCAAAGGTTGGGGTCGTGTCCCAAGGGAGCAGTTTTGAGAATTGATAGAAAAATAGAATTTACATTCTAACTAGTTATAGCTAAAGACATTTACGATAAAAGACATTGTAAATTAAAGGGAGCGACACAAAATTGTCAAATATCAAAGGGGGTTTTGTAACAAGTAATAAACAACAAAATAAACAAGAAAATCAAGAATGGGGAAAGGTTCTTGGGATGTGACCACAATATAATTTGAGATAAATTGTTGGGTACATGCTTTCGATAGTAAATTTGAAAAATAATAGTGACTAGTGTCACGGACTTAGAGTGATGGCTAAGTTTCCGTGTGGCCCTTGACGGTTTACTCACTAGTCTTTCAAGATTCTTGTAAACTCAAGGAAGCCTTTAGGGCTAGGATTGCTAAGAGAATGTTTAAGGAAAGTTTTGGAAAGAACAAAGAAGGCTTTTTGAAGAAGGCTTTGTATTGAGCTTTGGAAGATTGCTTACAAACTTGCTTGGTGCCTTTGCAAATGGTGGCACCTCTATTTATACTACTCTCCAAGGACTAAAGTACAATTAATATTTACATGGGAGGTCCCTCAAATATTTACACTTTGACCCCTATCTAGAGAATTCTACATTTCTCTAAGGTTCTCTTGAAATATCTAAGGTTTTCTAGCCTATTCTAGAAACCTCCACGCCTTCTTCGCTGCAAGAATTGCCTATGTTGGTGGCGGGACATGACACTAGGCTAAGCTTTAAATGGAAATAAGTTCCCTCTCAGGCAACTTACCCCGTTTCAATTGCGTTCCTCTCGGACACCCATTTTCTGCATGAAGACCAGCCTACGCCTTGCCCCACCCACTCTCTCGAGCTGAGTGTTAGGATATGGGACTAGGGCTCACCCTCTCGGGCTGAACCTCATGTCGAGCCACTCCTTAGGCCATCAGTCTAGTGGTTTTGGTTTTGCAACCTCCCTCTCAGGCAAGCCGAAAACACATGGGTGGCTTTTTGTTTGCAACTACAAACCCTTTCGATTAAACCACAACCACTAGGTGAAATCAGCATTAAAATGCATCTAACATATCAGCAAGCAAGACACAACAAGAATATCAACCCATACTTGCTAAATCACACCCCAAGAATGGGGGTTTTTAGCCACAGATCAAGAAATAAGAAATTCTACCTAACATGATAATAAAATCTACTCGGTATAAGAAATTAAACCTTAAATTAAGCAAAGGAAAATGAATAGAGAAGACCTACTTCGAACTTGGGAAAGAAGAACTCCTCTCTTCAAGTCTCCACAAAACCCTCTCCAAACTTGTGACAAAAATATCAGCTAAAGTATTTTCTATAGTGAAAATAATAATAATAATTGTTCCACACTAAGACTACAATTCTAACTAGTATTTACAGTTTTCACATATTGTTCTGCGGAGGATTGTTCGGCGACATTAGTCAAAATCGCTGATAAACTCAGCGATCCGCCTTTTGGTCAGCTCATCGCCTTCAGTGTCTTAGTTTTAGCATCCTCGCATTCTGGATCATTAGGCGATACAGTACTGCTTCACGGAACTAATCGGTGACTCACCGACTACTCCTTTCTCTGCCTTTTGTTCCACTTCCTTCAAGGCTTTGCATACTGGAACGAAGGGTGGTTCATGTCGTTTCGGCGACTCGCCAAGTTGAACTCGGCTATCCGCAGGATTCCATTTCTTGTTCTTTTCAGCCCTATTTGCTCCGCTTTGCGCCTAAGTGTCTATGCTTTCACTAGAACTTCAAATACTTGAAAGTTCAGCATTTTAATCAGGTATTGAGATAAAACAAGTGTTCAATGACACTATTTCTATTAAAATAAAGCCCTAAATGAATCTAATTTGTGGACTCATCAACACCCCCAACTTAAACTTTTGCTTTTTCTCAAGCAAACTCAAGTTCAGCCGTTCAAAAAGGGTGTCTCAAATAGTGCTACACAAGACTAAATCATGAATGCACACAACAAGACTCAATTTACTTATGCAAGGATCAATTGTATACTCAAAGATTCAAATTGTGACACACCATCACCAAAGATTCTCATTCTTGCAATACTTGCTACTTGTGCAAGATCAAGCTCAACAAAAATATCTAATTGCCCTCGCACAAAGAATGATTCCATATTCACACACATATATGAGTCAATTTAAGATCAGGAATCCTATACAACGCTTACACTCAAAAAGAGGAACACAATGCATGTTTTCACCCATAGTTTTGCCCCTATTTTCCAATTGACCTTCGATCCAGCTTACTCAATATCAAAAAGGTCTTTCTAAGGCTTGTAACGGGGCTGAGTGCAAATGTATGGTCATTTAGGCTTAGTGATTTTTTTCTCGTGAGATGTGGTATTCTTATAGCATTCCCTTCTTTTCCTTTATCACTTCTTTTTCTAGTGCTTTTAAGTCATCCTTTTATTCACTCCCCATGAGTTGCTTGTAAACCCAATATCCTTTGTACTTTATTCCACAAATAACTTTTTCAATCTTTTTTCTATGGAGGGCTCCATTGTTCTGCAACATGGGTAAAGGGGGACTTCTTATAGCACTTCTTGACTTCTCCTTTTCCTTTTCACCACACACTCAACTTAGGCTTTTTGTCCTAAGTTGGCTATTCACTAAACCACAAATCAAGAGGTTTATAAGTAGTGGATCAAGTAAGGTCTAGGGTTTATCAAGGTTCTTCCAAAGAAAGGTAAGGTTCAAAGGTGTTCAAAAGAGTTTCACACGCTCACAGGTAGGTCACAAAAAGAGGTATATGTCAAATTGGCTCACACTCTTTAAAATTGCCTAAGATCATCTCAAAAGTACACCTTTCTAAATCAATCAGACTAACAGGGCAAATTCTAGGTTAATTCATGCAAGGTTCAAAGTAAGCTAAACACACAAGGCATCGATACTTCAGTCAAGCAAGACTACACACGTTTGCTAGTGTACAACGGTCATCACAAGAGAATCAATTTGATAAATGGCTAGTCAAAACGAGATGCAAAGAGTGCACATATTGTCTATGCAACTTCATTTGGCTTCGTCGTAGCCGTGCATTCATGTTTGTTCAATTGAGGGCACTATTCAAGCCATCAGTATTGATCGAAACCGAGACTTAAATTTTCACAAAAGAACAGCAAATTTCAACAAAAGAGGTGGCAAAAAAATTTTGATAGTATCAAACTTATTTTGCAAGTAAAACAACAGGAGCCATAAGCTCAAGCATCCCCAAAAAGAAATAGTATTAAAACACAGTTTAGAGCAAACCAAATAACCCAATTTCATGCGCAAAACAACAAAGTATTCACACAAACAAAAGGTGAGTGCCTCACCCCACCCAATTAAAGAGTGTTTGTCCTCAAATGCAAGTAATCAAAACTATACCAACAAGTAAGATAGGAAAAGACAACGTGAGAGAGGTAAGGAAGGGTCATGTCTATGCAGTCTCTCTGTCTGTTGGGGCATCAATGCCCGGTGCATCTTTCTGAAGTAAAACATTGGTCCCTGGAGCATTGTCATTTTGGTCTCCACTGTTTGCCTTTGCCTTAGCCTCTGCAACAAGATTTGTTGCAATCATCTGATATATCTCCTGAGTTGCTCTGAAGGCATGTATTGCATTAACTAAGTTTCGATCACATGGGCGGACATTAAGATTGGAAGGAATTCATCTCTTTTCCCTAGCTTCGTTGGTGTACTTTATTTGCCTGGCCATCTCGGCTCTCTTTTCTTCTTTTCTAAATTCTCGTGCTCTTACATGCCTGGGTGGGTCGTCTCTCCCTGCAACTTTTGGTCTAGCCATTTCTTCAACCACTTCGAGGACAAGTTAAATAGTAATTCAAATAAGAGCAAAACTTGTGTTTCTATGTGCGTAAATTGATGTACCCATGATATAAAAGGGGTGGGCGAAAGGTGAACATGGGCTCTTTCGGCGAACCGCCGGGTGTAATATGCGAACCAAACTGACCGCCGAGAGTCACAGTTCAATCAGTACATAAAAATAGAAGAAAAGAACGAGATAGGACTATTAGATGAACTGCTGAACAATTCGGCGACATTTGCTCATTTCGCCGTTCAGCTTATTTTGTCCATTATCAACCCCGCCTTTCAATTTTCACCCAACAATCCCAGTAATGTAACCACGCATATATAACTCAATTTCAGAAAAAACACATAGAAACTTTTATTCCCACCATGCAACAATTTAACTCAAAGCATAGCTAAGAGGAAATTCCTCGAATCATACAACAGATACCACTTCACAATCAAAAATATATGTAACCTCAGTGACTAAGAGACTCAACAGAGGTTTAACACTTTAGTCATTACGCAAATGAGTGCAATTTAAATATTTTTACATGTAATGTTCAAACTGCTAACCTTTGATGTTGAATAGTTGTTAATGAAATGCTAGGTAGCAATGCAATCCAAATCCGCGCACAAATCAATGAGCCACAATATTCCAGTAGTGCAATAAATATAAAAATAGAGTGCAGGTGTGAATTTGGTAGGTCGAAGAAGTGAGAGAAAATGAGTGACATAGGACTTTTAAACTTGTGGCTTGCAAAAACCGTCCAGTTCTTGCCTGTTCAATGATATAAATCGAGTTTGCCTAATTACTCAGCGACACGTCAAATGTTTAATTAGTTCGCCAAAGTCACATGATCTGCAGCCCCTGTGAAGATTCCAACGTGATCTATAATGCAATCGCTGATATAGACAGCGATGCGCCACAACTTCTTTCGAGACCGCCGAGTTGCACATGGTTTTGGTTGACAATACCTTGTGTTAGCCAGTGGATAGAACCGTGTTCACCAATCTTTTCAACGATCCGCCAACTGGACTTGTTTCTTGCCTCCATATCCTCTTTCAATCATCTCCCTCGTTTCAACCTATACAAACAACACATTATTTTCTTAAGGTAAAACAAAGCAAGAAATGGTTTTGGGTTGCCTCCCAATCAGCGCCTTAGTTAACTTTGTGGCACGATGCAAGTCAGCAATTATTCTTCATCCTCGGTTTGGCCCATGTTGTAATTAGGTGAATCTTCGGTGAATGGTGAGTAATGGCCTGATATCAAATGGCCGATTTGAGCATCCTACAGCTGGATGGTCATGGAGTGAGAGGTTGATGCTTCATTTAGCATTGTGATATTTTCCTTTATCTCATTCAACATCTCCTCTTGTGCCTTCATTTTCTTTTGAATGACAGAAAGAGCTTCATCTCCTTGCACACCTCCCTACTTCTTCCCATGACTACACTTACGGAGCGAGTGGTACTTTTCGTTACCCATGGTTTGTACTTCCAATTCTGTGACTCGGTTCGACAGATCATCCAACTGGGTAATTAGTGCCTCCCACTCCTGCTTATTATTGGATTTTTTGCTGGTTGCTACCATGCAATCAAGAAGTTTTTAGACGACTTCATAGTGTTGGTATAGCATGCCCCCCTCACAAATCTGATTGACTATGCTTCTATTCTCGGGTCTAAGACTTCTATAGAAGAACTCCAGTAGTGCCTTATTCGTCATCCCATGAGATGGGCATGGTTGCAACACTGCTTGAAACTTCAGCCACATGTGCTGAATTGTTTAATCCCCTACCTGTTTAAATGTTAAGAGGTTGTCCCTGAGGTTCAGTAGTTTCAGCAGGGGATGATTCATGTTGTATCCATAATGATCATCCATCGTTTGTTCCGTGATGTGATGCTCAAACAACTAAAGCAAAACTACAACTAAGATTAGTAAAGCTAAAACTAAGAAAAATAGAAATTCTTACCAATGATTCTTGGGATTACATACAATCAAAAAATCAAAGAAAAACAAGACTAAGCGTAAAATTAATAATCAACGATTAATAAGAAGGAAATTCTAGTGAACTAAAAATTCTCAAATAACACCAGTCCCTAGCAGCGGCACCATTTTGATGTTTATCGTGACAAACGACACTATCCTACGGTATAAGTGTCTACGATCATCGATAATATAGTAACCCAACCAAGGGTTGGGGTCGTGTCCCAAGGGAGCGGTTTTGAGAATTGATAGAAAAATAGAATTTATATTCTAACTAGTCGTAGCTAAAAACATTTGCGATAAAAGACATTGTAAATTAAAGGGGGCGACACAAAAGTGTCAAATATCAAAGGGGGTTTTGTAACAAGTACTAAAACAGAAAAATAAACAAGAAAATCAAGTATGGGGAAAGGTTCTTCCGATGTGACNCTACGATCATCGATAATATAGTAACCCAACCAAGGGTTGGGGTCGTGTCCCAAGGGAGCGGTTTTGAGAATTGATAGAAAAATAGAATTTATATTCTAACTAGTCGTAGCTAAAAACATTTGCG
The DNA here is from genome assembly GCF_019186545.1 of Solanum stenotomum. Taxonomy (NCBI): domain Eukaryota; kingdom Viridiplantae; phylum Streptophyta; class Magnoliopsida; order Solanales; family Solanaceae; genus Solanum; species Solanum stenotomum. The sequence goes on along the minus strand of NC_064284.1, from coordinate 41,034,980 downwards.
ATAAAAGACATTGTAAATTAAAGGGGGCGACACAAAAGTGTCAAATATCAAAGGGGGTTTTGTAACAAGTACTAAAACAGAAAAATAAACAAGAAAATCAAGTATGGGGAAAGGTTCTTCCGATGTGACCACAATATAAGTTGAGATAAATTGTTGGGTACATGCTTTCGATAGGAAATTTGCAAAATAATAGTGATTAGACTAAGCTTTAAATGGAAATAAGTTCCCTCTCGGGAAACTTACCCCATTTCTAATGCGTTCCTCTCGGATAATCATTTGCCGCATGAAGACTAGTCTACGCCTTACCCCACTCACTCTCTCGAGCTGAATGTTAGGATATGGGACTAAGGCTCACCCTCTCGGGCTAAACCTCATGTCGAGCAACTACTTAGGCCATCAGTCTAGTGGTTTTGGTTTTGCGACCTCCCTCTCGGGCAAGCCAAAAAAACATGGGTGGCTTTGTATTTGCAACTAAAAACCCTTTAGATTAAACCACAACCACTAGGTGAAAATCACCATTAAAATACATCTAACCTATCAGCAAGCAAGACCCAACAAGAATATCAACCCATACTTGCTAAATCACACCCCAAGAATGCGGTTTTTTAGCCACACATCAATAAATAAGAAATTAGACCTAACATGATGATGAAATCAACTGGGTATAATAAATTAAACCTTAAATTAAGCAAAGGAAAATGAATAGAGAAGACCCACTTCCAACTTGGGGAAAAAGAACTTCTTTCTTCAAGTCTCCACAAAACCCTCTCCAAACTTGAGAGAAAAATATCAGCTAAACTATGTTCTAAAGTGAAAATAATAATAATAATTGTTCCACACTAAGATTACAATTCTAACTAGTATTTATAGTTTTCACAAATTGTGTTGCGGAGGATTGCTCGGCGACATTAGTTGAGATCATCGATGAACTCGGCGATCCACCTTTTGGTCAGCTCATCGCCTTCAGTGACTTGCCTTTAGCATCCTCTCATTCTTGATCATTGGGCGGTACAGTACTGCTTCGTGGAACTGATCGGCGACTCGCCGACTGCTTCTTTCCTTGCCTTTTGATCCACTTCCTTCAAGGCTTCGCGTACTGGAACGAAGGGCGGTTCATGTCGTTTCGGTGACTCGCCAAGTTGAACTCAGTGATCCGCAGGATTCCATTTCTTGTTCTTGTTAGCCATATTTGCTCTTTTTTGCGCCTAAGTGTCTATGCTTGCACTAAAACTTCAAATACCTGAAAATTCAGCATTTTAATCAGGTATTGAGATAAAACAAGCATTCAAGGACACTATATATTAGGGGTGTGTATCGGTCGGTTCGGTTCGGTTATGAGTGTAATCGGTTCGGTTTATCGGTTTTCGGTTTTTAAATATGCTAAACCGATAACCAAACCAATAAGATATTTGTTATTGGTTTTCGGTTTATCGGTTTTAGGTCTTTAACGGTTCGGTTTTCGGTTTAACCAATAAGAAAATGCTTTCAAAACAAATATATGACTTATCCAATAATTTGACGCGATACGCATACATCGAAATAATCATTCCAAACGGGACAACAAGGACCAACTTGTTGTATTTTGGTCATCACAACAAAGACTTGGTTAATTTTCGATCACCATAATATATATATAAAACGAGGTTCCCTTTATGCAATAAAGAGAATCAAATAAAACCAAATCATAGACAAAAGTCAAAACAGTAGCAAATGAGGCCATGTTTATGATAACTAAATGAAGTTCTTACGTTATTTAAAAAAAAAACACACACACAATTTGAATTCCTAACGTTAATCAAATTGCAGATATTTACAATCGTGCAAAAGCTAATATTAGTCAATTATAAACTAACTAAAGTAAATAAGTAATACTAAAAAGTAAAACCTAAAGGTTAAATAACTAAAAGTAGAGAGGAGAGTTAATTGTTAAGTAGTGTTAATTATTGCGTAGGGTTTTATATATTTAGTCTAATATACTACTAATTATATTAATATTTTTATTAATATTATATATATATGTATAACTAAAAATTAAAATAGTAAATTATTATATTCCCTATTCTTAATGGGTTATCGGTTAACCCAATAACCCAATATTAAAAACCAATAACGAACCGATAACCCAATAATTTTTTTTTGTAAAACCATTAAATAACCATTATCCCAATAACCCAATAACAATAAACCAATAACACTTTTTTCGGTTCGGTTTTTGCACACCCCTACTATATATATTAAAATAAAGCCCTAAATGAGTGAGATTTGTGGACTCATCATCTTCCCACACTACTCTTACAAAAATTGATAACTTTACTCAAATGAGCAAATGAATTTTCAAATGGTAACCCTGAAAACAACCAACTTGACGTGAGCATTTGCATCATACTACTAGTGACGACAAATGTATGACCGGGTGGCAATGGGGATACTACAATAACACTTGTGGATCCAATGACATTATGGTCAACCATATAGTTATTACGCACATCGGGTGCTGATTGATTTTGCACTAACACATGATTGTTCTGGTTGTTAACTAATACCTCCACTGGTCCATGAAGTTGAATTCCAAGGTTATTATCTTGACCCTCTACGATTGGATCATTGTTCATTCCTATATTCCGACCTCATCCAGCCATCGCAAAGTTTTTCTTAATTCCAGATCGTAAGGGGTAAGGGGATTGCCTTGACCCTGTGTACTTGGCATACTCTGCAAATAATACTTGTAGAAAACAAAAAAAAACATAAATCAAGAAATAATAGACTATCAGTGCAATGACAAAATTAGTCTAATTTAAAAGTCTTATTCCCAGTAGTAGCGTAAAAATTTGATAGGCCCAAATTAGACCTCCCTAAAGAAGTATAAGCGGTTGCTTTTCAAATAAAGAACTAACAGAACTTAGGATTGAATCCACAAGAAATAATGTCTAGACTAGGCCAATTAACTTTTTTATTATACTTATATTCAGATTATCTCCGTAAAAACCGGGGTTTTGTAACATAAAATATTAATTGATTGATTTCAGTAACAAGTAACCAAGAAACATGATTCAACATTTTATAATATCAATAGAAGATGAAACTAGGTTGTACATGTTTCCCATAAGTTCTTAACGCAGTAAACCTTATAATTGTAACCCTTAAATTGCGTTTGATATGAAATGTTGCTAAGTTATATATCATTCCTAAGTGATTGGTGTCCAAGTAGGGAATTTTACCATGCAAGTTTGTTGGTATATGGGTGTATGCTTTACTAACCCTTACCATTGACCCTAGATTAGCCCTCGCATCTTTAGGCTAGGCAATTAGATAGTGGATTATCAACGCTAAATCAAATTTGCTTAATCTCTTTTCTCGTTCGTTACTTCCTTGGATGGGCAAGTAGGAATAAGAAGAGTTGTAACGTTAGCTACCGTTAAAAAGCAATCAAAATGAAGAGATCAACAATACTTGCATAAATACTATTCAAGGATTACTTAATTATTAGGTTTACATTGCTAATTACTCATGGTTCCCACAACCCTAGTTGTGGATTTAGCTACTTATGTTTGGGTAATAGCAATTCATAATATGTTTGGTAAAATAAAGCATGAACTTACAATTAGAGTAGATGAAATCTGGAATCTTAAATTGATGAACAAAAGGTTGTATTATAAACCAAAGCTTCAAGAATTAAAATGGACAAAGTGTTCACAAATTAATTCTCAAAGCCAAAAACAAAACTATCAAACTATCTAATTCCCGAAATGAAAATTACAACTAATATTTATCAACATCAAACCCTCAATAAAGTAGAAAAAAATAAAGTTAGGAAAAATCGTCTTGGCAGTCGATCTTACGATTTGTTCCAATAACTCATAAAATTCCTACGATTTGAATGAACCTTCAGTCAAACCACAACTCGAATTCTTAACTTCTCCACTTTTCTACGGGTATGTTCTACGACCCATAGAACTTTGTACGATCCATCTTGGCTTTGCTTCATTCAAGTACTGGAACACAACATCTCTGAACTTTCCTACCACTAGTTACTCTGACTCGTAGAAGTTCCTATGGGTTGTCATTTGCTTCTGTCGTCTTAAATTTTTTCCCAATATGCAGTGCTTCAGTCATGACTCAGAGGGTGTTTGGATTGGCTTAAAAATTGGTCAAACCTACTTTTTAGTCCAATTTTGACTTCTGAAAGTGTTTCACAAATATAAAAATAACTCAAAATAAGTCAAAACACTGATTTAGAATAAGTTAGGAAGTGTTTTGAAAGGTAAAAAATAACATAAGATAAGTTTAAACTGAGTTAAAATAAGTTAAAAATCAAAACTATGTCTATCCCTACTTTTTATTTTTTGACTTGAAAGTCATTTCATTTTGACTTTTTATTTTTTACTTAAAAACTACTTTTCTTAAGTCAAACCAAATGGGATCACAGTCCTACAGCTCATAGAAAAATCTATGGCTCGTAGGTAGAGTCGTCAATCACCAAAATGGTTGTTGTTTCAACTCTTTTCACCCCAACTACTCAAAAACCTATTTTTCTGCAAAATACACGTAAACACAATCACATCTACTAGCAAATACATAAGACACACGCAAAGCTTAAATTTTAAAGCATTATAGCTACTTTAAATTCATGGTACATCTGTCATCTATTACATCAAAGAGTGGTTGGAAGGAAACCCATACACCACATACAAAGTCTGAAACTAAAATATAAGGAAAGCAATAAAAGGGAAATTATCCTCGAAGTATGAGGACTCACCAAGTCTTCAATCTATAAGCTTATCAACTAGCCAGAAATGGTGGGAGAGGAATCGCCACGCCCTACATTAATGAAACAATGAAGGCACAAGTATGCATTAGTACATTCCATGTACCAAGTATGAGGGAAATGCAATAAAATATGAGAACACAATCATAAGGGGACATAATCAAAAACATGATATGCATGATCAATCTAAGCATAGTTAAATCATTTACGAAGAACCATGCATAATTAACTTAGTTAATGAATAGTAAAATCATAAAGGAAGCTTCATAAATCATTGAAAGAAACTTATTTCAATTTTGTGGGATCTTAAATTTTACCAAAATCATATCATGCGAGCTATCATATCATGTGCTATATGTGGATCCACTAGCTAGGACATTTAAGGAAAACCTATTGAGGCATGTAGTTTTGAACTAGAAGTTGCTACCAAAGACTACCCTATTAGAGCCTCCACCTCAATTGTTCTCTCGGTGCTAAGTTAAATTCCAATGGAATAGTCGTAAACATATATATATATATATATAAAAATTAAGTTATTAATCCAAGCTAATATCATATAGTAGCTCATTAAATCTTGAATCAAGTATAAGTGAGAAAACCTTTCACCAAACCATGATTCATTAATGTGATAAAACCTTTCACAATTTCATTGATGCTAATCTAAAGCAAACTAGATTACAAACCCTTTTTCTTTCATAATTCATGCATAAGTTCATGCAAATTTGGGTTTATAGTCAAAATTCTGATCAATGCATGTAATTGAGTCTAAATCATCAAAATTAGATCAAAATCAATCAATTTAATCCATACAAATAGAACACATGAGGAATTAAATGAAAACTTAACCAATCTAGAAAAATTAAATTAGAGGATATGGAGAAACTTTAGGACTCAATGGATGAATGGAATCCATTGATTAACTCCCTACATACCTTGATTTTGAAGCCCTAAGATATTGATGAAGAACAAAGACTTAAACTTGAAGAACCCTAGCTTCCTCTTCCTTGATCTACAAAGAGGATTTCGAAGAAAACATTGGAGAGGATCTGGGAATTTGAGGGAATGAAAGAGTTGAGGAAATTTCTAAGGGTGAAGGATAGTTTTAGGGCCAAAACGACATAGTATAGGAATTAGAAGTTTGGAAAAAGACCCAAATACCTTAAAACAAATACCAAATTGATACTACTATTGGGACCTATGGCCCATAAGAATATATACGGACCGTAAAACCCAAGTTCCACTCCAAAATTTTACCAAGTATGAAACTTTTCTACTCAACCTTCCTATTGCCGGTAGAACTAACTACGACTTGTCAAAACCATCTATAGACCTGGGATTCATATCAAATCCCTGAATCTATCCAATGAATTAGTCCTACGAACCATCAAATATTCTACGGTTCATCCTATCAAGTCGTAGGTCCAATCTTCAAAAACTAAATCTCCCAAAACTCGACTTTGGTTCTATGATTATCTTCCTACGGTCTGTAGTTTGGACTCGTAGAACCTCTCACAGTTAGTTTTTTACAATTTACTTTACCTTTTGACTTCCCTACTTCTGAGGTGTTACAATATCTCCCCCATTGGGGACATTCATTCTCGAATGGGACTCAACTTAGCATGAATAGAATAGGAGGGAGCTAACAACCCAACATGAATGTAATATTTCATCAAAATCCACATAAAACATAGAGAAGCACTCTAAGCTAAATTATAACATCATAAATCAAATCTTCATGAACATTCATTCATATGGAAACATAAGATCGATTAAAACGCATCAATCCAAAAGAGTGCAGGGTAAACCGGTAATGAAGTCCATATTAAAATTTTCCCATTTCCATGTAGGAATACTAATATTATGCGTCAAACTACTCACTTTTTGATGCTTAATTTTTACTTGGTGGCAATTATATTATTCTTCATCCCATTTCACTAATAGACTTCCCCCTAGTAACAATACATCTTGGTGGCTCCCGGCTTAATAGAATATCAAGAACTATGAGTTTCCATTAGAATTTCATTTCTCAACTCATCAACATTCAGAAAACACAACCAACCGTGGTATTGAAGGACACCATATCCCCCTTGGGAGAAAGCCTCAATGGCTTTTTCAAAAACCAAATTCTTCTGGTAAGCTAATACCGGATCAAGATCTTGCTTAGCCTTCATATCTAATACAAAAGATGATTCTGAACCATTACAAACCACAACAACACCCTCATTAGAATCAACCAATTGAACACCAATTGTGCCAAACTATGAACATTGCAAATTAACTCCTTTTTTATCATCCTTAACATGAGCAACACTACCAGTGATAACAGACTAAGAGCACCGGCCACCACATTCACCTTACCTGGATGATATAGGACACTCATATCATAATCTTTCAACAACTTAAGCCATCTCCTTTGGAAAAGATTCAAATCCTTTTTGAGTTAACGCATACCTCAAGCTCTTGTGGTTGGTGAACACATTTACATGAACACTATACAAGTAATGTCTCCAAATCTTTAGAGCAAAAACCACCAGCGCTACTCCAAATCATGAGTCGGATAATTCTTTTCATGCACCTTTAATTGCCTTGAAGAGTTTCTTCAAAACACAACAGAGAACATTCTTGAAGTGTCACAATAAACCACAAAACCATTTGATTCTTCTTGTAAAGTCAAAATAGGGGCAGGAGTGAGTCTATCCTTCAACCCTTGGAAACTTTTCTCATAAGCTTTCAACCATAGAAATTTCACTTTCTTTTAAGTCAACATTGTCAAAGACAAAGCAATAGAGGAAAATTCTTCCACAAACCTTCTATAATAACTCAATAAACCCAAGAACCTTTGTATGCCTGAAGTGGACAAAGGTCTAAGCCAATTCTTAACCACCTTGATTTTCTTAGGATCGACTTGAATACCTTCACTGGAGAAAATATGGCCATGTCAAGAAATGGACCCCAACTAAAATACACATTTGTTAAACTTAGCATACTGTAACACCTCAGAATCAAGAAGTCTAGAAAAGGTAGTCAAGTGAGAGGTCACTAGCCCAAAACTGAGCCATGGCACCCTTCATAGATCCCTTCACGGGCTATGAAGGGCACCACGGCTCGTGGTGGTGCTCGTGGATCCTTCTAGTGCTTGGCAAAGAGGATCTCTGATGAGTCCACGATTTGGACTCATTTAGGGCTTTTTTTGGATATATTTAGTTTCCTCAAATACTTAATTTGTGCCAATAACTAATGAAAAATCCTTATTTTCCAGGTATTTGGATTAAGGAACAAAGCATGGACACTAATTTGCAAAAGGGACGAAGCGAGCTGAAAGAACGAAGAAATAAATGTCTGGTGATCGCCAAGTCTGTTTGGTGAGTCGCCGAATGGCCACCATTTCACCTAAAGTTCCAGTGTCCCAAGCCCTGAAGGAGAAAATCAAGTTGGCGAGAGAAAGGAGTAGTTGGCGAGTCGGTGAGTGATTTCACAATGCAGAGTTAGATCGTCCAAAGTTACAGAACTTGAGGATGCTGAAGGTCAAAGCAGAAAGGCGATGGTACTGACCAAAGGGCGGATCGCTGAGCTGAACGGTGAGCTCGACTTACTGCACCAAATGGCCCTTCACAGCATATTTTTGGCGACTATAAATACATTTTTGAAAATATTATCTGAGAGAGATCGATTATTATTATTATTATCTTTTACATTTGGAGTTTGAGCTCTGAGTATTGAGGCTAAGGTTTCCTTAGCTTTGAGGAATTGAAGTTTTCCAGTTTTGAGAAATTGGAAGTGGATCTTTGAGATTTTTCAATTTGGACCTCTGTAAAGACGAAATTAATCTTACCCAGTTCATGTAAACACAGTTTGTTAATAATTTTTATCTTTTTATGATGTCTAGCTAAAACCCCAATTCTTGGGGTGTGATTATGTGATTATGGGCTAATTTAGCTTATAGATATTGCTTATAGTTAGTTTAAATGTTGTTTAGAAGTGATTTCAATTAGTAATTGTGGTTTACTCTAAAGAATTGTAATTGCAAATGCAGTTCTACCTTCGTGTTTTGTCTTGCTCGAGAGAGGGGTTTTAAACCAAGATTATTGGTTGATGGTCTGTAGTTATTGGGTTGTCATGGGTTCAGCTCGAAAGAGTGAATCCTAAACGCTTTTCCACACATTCAGCTCGAGAGAGTGAATGGACTAAGGTGTAGGTTGTTCTTATTTTGTATGCTTGTCGATGTTCGAGAGAAATTGACTTGATTAAGGATAAATTGTTTCAGAGAAAGTTTACCTCCTCTATAGTCTAGCTTAGGCACTAATATTCAGCTATTTCCTAACAGTTGCAATTACCCATTTGTCTACATTAGACTATATTCAAATCACATCCCAAAAACCCGTCTCATTATTTCGTATTATTTGTTGTTGTTGTAGTTGATAATTTCAAACCGAAAACCCCTTACTTGACATTCGTGTCACCCCTAATTTGAATTATGTTTTTAATCGTAAATGTTTATTCCTATGACTGATTTGAGCATATTCGTACTTTCCTATTGAATCTTAAACATGTACCGCTCCCTGTGGGATTCGACCCCAACTCATTTAGTTGAGTTATATACTGACTATCGATTGTTGACACTTAGAATTGGATGAAGTTTCCTTGAAACATTAAATCAAAATGGCGTCGCTGCCAGGGAGTGGTATTGGTTAAGATCTTTAGTTAAGTTGAATTTTGTTCCTGTTAGTTATAATTGAATCTACTTATTTTTAGTTTTGGTTTGTTGTGTTTGTGTTTGAATAGAATAAATGAGAAAATCTTGTAGCAATGGTGACCAAATGGACCACCCTCTGTTGAGATTGATGATTCTTAGGGATAACATCCTAACTTTCAAGTAATTGAAGGGTGAGACTATCCATGAGTTGTGGCCAAAATTTAAGGCACTACTGCAGTAATGCCCAACTCATGGAATTCCAGATAAGATGCTACTGGAATACTTCTACAGAGGTCTTCGTCTCGAACATAGAAGAGCGGCTGACCAACTATATCTGGGTAGTCTGCTATGACTACCATATGAGGCAGCAACCAGACTCCTTGATGACATAATTGAGACCAACAAGGAAACAACAAAAGACCAAGAATTGGCCACATTGGTGACTCACCTAGATTTCTTGGCTAAGAAAGTCATGGAAATAGAAGAAATGTACAAAACTAAAGATAGGTACATCCCCCTCATAAGCGCAAAAAGTCCAAGGAGTATGAGAGTGGGGAGATTGAAGAGGTCCTCTCACTCATTCTCCACAAAGTCGAAGAGCATGACAGAATGTTGAAGGAGATAAAAGAGAATTTCTTAATGTTGAACCAGATGAAAACCTCCCATTCCATGTTCATTCAGCTGCTAGAGTCCCAAATGGACCAAGTGTTGTCTTGTCTCTACCCAAAGCAACAAAAATGGTTGCCTTGTGACAATGAGGAAAACTCCAAGAATGAAACCTAATAGTGTGTTGATTATGAAGGTTAAAGTGTGGGATGTGTTTGAAAAGTGGCAATTGGCAAGACAAGAGTTCAGTCGGTGACTCATCGAATAGGTCGGCGAGCCCAACTTGGAACGTTGTTAGACTCATGGATTGGAGTTTGTTAAACTCGGCGAGCCCAGGAGTAAATTGGTGAATCGCCTTTGCCATTTGGACCCCACATTAACTGGAGGCCCTGTCAAACTCGGCGAGGTAAGTGCCCACTCGGTGAGTCACCGAATGGGTGAGAACTGGACGGTTTTAAAGGCCAAAAGTTCAAAATCTTTCACATTCCCTCACTTTTCAACTTTCCAAACTCACACCCGCATTATGATTTCCCATATTTTTGCTTTATTATCGTTTTATAGTTGTTGCTTCTGTGTTTAGAGTTGGATTCTTTGTTGCATAACTTTTCAACTTATTTAATTGGCATTAAAGATTGATTTTCCGAACCCCAAATTCAGATTTTTGTAATTGTACTCATTTGCAATTGATTTTATCTTAGTGAAATGTGATGGGCCTCTCTGAATTGTAATTGCATATGTGTGTGCCTATTTTAATTCAAATATCATTCCTAGAATGCCAATATTATTGATATCCCGAATATTTAGCGCCTTTAAATTGATTAAAATTGTTGGGTTGTGCTAAAATGATGTTGGATCTAGTCGGGTGAATTCTCAGTAACCCGCGTTTGTGCCAAATGATGTATTTTGCCCAATGATGGACCGGTTGACATCGCGCTTAAGGGCAAAAGTCATCAAATCGCCAAATTTGGCCAAGTTGGGAAAAGTCTAGTATCTCGAGGGCATGGGTGCAATGGGTCTAAGTCTAATTGAATGGGTGTATAGTTTGATTTTGTTCTCAGGGGCTGCGGGGTTGAATTTGGAAGTTGGGGTTGAAAGTAGGCACGTTGGGCCGTTTGGCGAGCTAAGTCGAGAAGCCTGAGTTCACCCAGTGCACTTGGCTACTCGCCGAAAGCCCTTCTTGATCTCCCTTTTTGCGCCCCTAACCCCTAAAATTCACTGTAACTTTCGGCGGGCTAGTCCTTGCTCGCCAAACTGCCCATCCCTCGCCGATATGCCAGTATTTCCAAAAAATTTTGAAGCCAATTCTTTCGACGAACCCGATCTAGTTTGCCAAAGAGATTCAGCGACTCGTCAACCGGTTCAGCGAGTCTGTCTGCAACTACTTTTCTGCAATTGTTCTTGAACTATTTCTAACTCTTCTTGATGTTTTTGTAGATATGGCTAGACCAACCTAGACATGTCGCCCCGTAAAAGAGCACAGGGTATTGTTATAATGAAGGAGGATACAACCCTCCTAAAAAGGGAAGAATAGAGCCTCCAAAGGGAAGCAAGAGGCCAGCAGTTGAGGTTCCGGAGCACAACTTCGGCAGCAAGGGGGAAGCCTTTAACTACCAAGCTGTATTATCTGAGTAGGAGGATGACCAGCCGTTACAGTCTCGGAAAGCGGAGATCTGTGCTAGATTTTGTCCTGACTCAACTAGAGTCCTTGGAGCCTCTTTGCCAGCAGATACAGTGCCAGCTCAGGCACCTCCTGTGGCTTTAGTGCCACCAGTGGTCCCTCTTCCCAGGCTACTCAATAGAATAAAAGTCGATAGGTTACAAACTATTCTTGAGGAGAAGCTACTTTCTACAGAGGGCCTAGAGGGTAGATACTCCACAGTGAGGGACACCCTCCATTTCCACCGGTTTGAGTAGTTCACCAGGTCCCGAGGCCCTTACATTTCTACATGGGTCTGGGAGTTTTATACTGCATATAGAGAGCTGGTTCCCAAGAGAAAGAAGAAGGCCAGTACCTTCAGACCGGTGAAATCGGTCATGGTTCAGGGAAAGGAAGTCGGGTGCAGAAGTGATTACATGAACACTATACTTGAAAGGGATCTATGTACTACATTGGCATATGAGGGCTTGCATACTACTTAGTCCCTGGATGACTTGAAGTGATGGCTTTCACCGTTGATTTTTGATACCACCCCGAGGTGGATCGAGGCAGAGGGCCATCGAGAAGAAGAACCTGATTATTGCTTTTTGATTCTGGTTTGGTTTTATCAGTAGCACCATCATGCCATCACATAGAGTCTGTCCTACGCCACCCTAAGGCGGCATGCCTTGGGTCAATCATATCCAGGAGAAGCATAAACTTGGGACTTATTATTGAGCAAGAGATGGCCATGAGGGCCAAAGAGAGCCAGACATCTCTACCATTCTCAGTGCTGATTACAGAACTATGTCGGTGTGCTGGTGTTTCTAGTGACGAGATCAGAGATTTTGAGGTCACCTTTACATCCTCCACTGATATCCGGGTTACAGAGACCGAGTACCCTTGGGATGAGGCAGACAAGAGGAGAGCTGCTACGGTGGAAACATCCCTGGAGATTTACATAGAGATGATTCCTACAGAGGCATCCTTGACTACTCCGGCCTCTGAGCCTTTAGGTTCATATGCTCCCACTTTTTCCTCCCAGGCTTCTGGGCTTCTACCTATTCCCAGCCCGCCAGGATTACTCAGGCTATGATCCTGAAGATGGGGTACCTAGCCCATTAGGCTGATTTGAGGGCTACCCGATTAGAGGTTGCAGTCCCATGGATGATTGAGAGTGCCATTGTTGTTGCACTGACCCCCCTACAAACTTCTATTGATGATTTGAAGGTGAGATTCATGGCATGTGAGAGTAGTCAGAAAGTGTATTCTGAGATGACGACTTTGAAAGTTGAGGTTGCAGATCTGAAGAAGGATGTGGACTACTTGAAGTCCATAGACTTCACCTCACTATTGGAGGCAGCAGATGATCTAAATGCCCCAGCAACTAGTGAGATTCCTCCGGCCACCACCGAAGAAGTACATAGGGATGGCACAGCAGCTAATGAGTCAGAGGCAGAGACCAACGAGGAGCAGATAGAGGTGAGGGAGGAGAGCATATATGGAGATCTGTCAGATCTGGAGGAGACGATTGTACAGTCGGTGATCCAGACATCGCTGACAGAGACATCCATGGCTGGGTCCAGTATTGTTACACCGGGCACTAATGCCCCGACAGATGGAGCTACTGCTTAGACAGGATCTTCTTTACCTCCTTTTATGTCCCTTTTTATTGACTTTTAGATATTTTTCTTGCATTTCAGGGAAAATTGCTTTTTGTTTGTGGTGGGGTGAGGTATTTCTATACCCTCCTCTTGTGATTAGTGTTTTGTTTTTACATTGGGTTTTGTGCTATAAATTATGTTTTGGCATTGTGTTTGTGCATATTTGAGCTTGTGGTTTCTTGTTTTAATTGTAAATGGTTTTTGACCCTTTTTGAAAATTTTGCCACCTCTTGTGTACTTGAATGTGGTTGTTCTTTTGCAAATCCGAGTATTGTTCTTGATCAATACCGGTGACTTGAATAGTGCTCATAATCGAACAAAAATGAATGTGCGGCTACGATGAGGCCAAATTAAGTTGCATAGACAATATGTGAACTTCGTGGATCTCGTTGTGACTAGCTTGTTATCGAATTGTGTCTCTTGTGATGAACATTGCACACTAGAGAAAGTGTGGGGTCTTGATTGATATTGGTGCCAATGCCTTGTGTGATGAGCTTACCATGAACCATGTGTGATGAGACCTAGAATTTTCCCCGTTGGTCCGGTTGACTAAGTGATGCAAGCTCTTGAAATGATCTTAGGCAACAATTTTAAAGTGTGAAACAATTTGACATTATACCTCTTTTATTTTTTTACCTTGTGAGTGTGTGAACTTTGTTTGAGCACCCTTTGAGCCTTACCTTTTCTTGGAAGAAACTTGATGCAATTGTGACCTTTATTTATCCCTTCACCCTTAATCCTCATGAGATGTGGTTTGTTTGAATAGCCAACTTAGGCCAAAAGCCTAAGTTGGGGGTGTGGTGAAAGGAGAAGGTAATTCAAGAAGTGTGAAAAAATTTCCCTTTACCCATGGCTTTAAAAAAAATGGAACCCCTCCATACAAAAAAAGAGAGAAAAAGAAAAGAAGAAAGAAAAAGAAAAAGAATGAAAAAGATTGAAATAAAGTTGGGAAAGTGCAAAAGAAGTGGGGTGTCCAGTATTCGATGGAAAGTGAATAATGGGGTGACTTTTGAGCATGAATGAGAATGATGAAGAAAATGACAGAAAGTGTCGTACATACCACATTTCATGAGGATACTAGCCACTGAGCCTAAATGACCATTCCTTTACACTCAGCCTCGTTACAAGCCTTGAAAAGACCTTTTTGATCATGAGTGAGCTGAAACAAGTGTTGGTTGGAAAATAAGGGCAAACCTATGGGTAAAGTCATGCATACGATCATCTTTGTGAGCGCGAGAGTTGTTTTTTATTTCAAAACTATAAATTATTGAACCATTGTGTGTGAATATGGAATCTTTTTTTGTGGGAGGGCATTTGAGTACCTTTGTTGAGCTTGAACCTGCATTTGAAGCAACTATTGTGAACTTGAGAATCTTTGGTAATGGTGAGTCACAACTTGAACCAGTGGGTGCACAACTGATCCTTGTATGAGTAAGTTGTGTCCTGTTGTGTGCATTCATAATTGAGTCTTGTGTAGCACTGTTTGAGACATAATTTTTGAACTGCTTAACTTGAGTTTTACTTGAGGACAAACAAAAGTTTAAGTTGGGGATGTTGCATGAGTCAACGATTTGGACTCATTTAGGGATTTATTTGGATAGATTTAGTGTCCTCAAATGCTTATTTTGTGCCAACAACTGATGAAAAATCCTTGATTTTCAGGTATTCGGATTGGGGAACAAAGCATGGACACTAATTTGCAAAAGGGATGAGGCGAGCTGAAAGAACGAAGAAATGAATGTCTGGTAATCGCCAAGTCTCTTTGGCGAGTTGCCGACTGGCCAATATCTCGCCTAAAGTTCCAGTGTACCAATCCCTGAAGGAGAAAATTAAGTTGGCGAGAGAAAGGAGCAGTCTACGAGTCGCCGAGTGATTCCGTGATGCAGAGTAGATCGCCCAAAGTTATAGAACTTGAGGATGTTGAAGGACAAAGCAAAAAGGTGATGAAACTGACCAAAGGGAGGATCGCCGAACTGAACGGCGAGCCTGACTTACTGCACTGAATGGCCCTTCGCAGCATATTTTTGGCCACTATAAAGACATTTTTGAACATATTATCTAGGAGAGATCGATTATCATTATTATTATCCTTTACATTTGATGTTTGAACTCTAAGTATTGAGACTAAGTTTTCCTTTTTTTTTTCTTTTTGTTTTTTGTAACGACCCTTGTGGGGGGGTTAGGGGCTGAGCAACACCCACAAGCATTAACATAGATAAACAAGGCAAAATACATGGAGGGGGGCATAGACCTTACCTCCATCCTATGGTGCTTCAAGAGTTGGTTGCTTACTAAGGTTCTCCAACTCTTCCCCATACTAGAAATGAAGCCTATAATCTAAGCACCTATGTGAGAGGACTCCTCTCGATACAGAGAATCTAGGAAAACATAAATGAGGGATACTCTCCCTTTACAAGAAAAGTAAAATCTCTTCATAAGAGCTATAACTTAAAAAGAGATAGCCTATGTAAAGATGACTGATAGATCACCAAAAAAGGACCATTTGGAGTTCAAGCTCCTTCATAGGTCCACCATGTTGTTGAGCAAGTCAAGGGGGTTTCTTAATTCTTTTTATTTTCTTTCTTCTGGAACTTGCCATGCCTGCCTTGTCCTGCTGAAGATAAACTGCTGCCTCTTTTGGAATTTGCTGGCTGGTGAAGTATAGTTGGGGACTGGTGACTTGATGACTGTGTTTGGAGAGTGAATCTGCCACAAAGTTGGCTTCCCTGAGTGTGTGAATGCATTTGAAATGTGAGAAGTGAGTGGTAAGGGTGTGAAGCTGCTGCATTTATGATGAGATGTTCCAAGAAGGGGCTGATTTGTTCAAAAACCAGTCCACCAGTATTTGTGAGTCAACTTCCAGTACCATTTTTTTATAATTCAACTAAACACACCATGATAAGCCAAATACAACTGCCTCCATTTCTGCTTGATTGTTGGTGCCATGTCCTAAAGGAACTGAATAAGCAAATATTAACTCTCCATTGGAGTTTCTGAGAATACCTCCTGCTCCTATGCTGCCCGGATTGTCCAATGCATTTCCATCTGTGTTGAGTTTAAACCACTCATCTGGTGGTTTCATCTATTGGACAAGAGTGACCTTGGTTTCATGAAAGCATTTCTCAATAAGGATCACAGTTTCCATCCAGCTTGATGGCCAAGTGATGTAAGGAAATACTGTATGTAGTAAGTTGAAAGTATCCTTAAACACTAACAACTTGACCCCTGCAATGTTAGATTGCTTGCCCCCATATTTTATTGCACACCTATTCTTCCACAAGTTCCAACAAATAAAGATTGGAGTGGATTGAAGAATAAGTTTATGGGCCACATTTTTGTAGTTGTTTTCCCACTATCTCATAATCATATATCTAAGAGGAATATAATCAATTTTGATGCCCAGGGAGTCAGCAAAAAATTTCCAAACCTTTTTGGCAAATATTCCAACATTAAAAATGTGATCAATGGTACCCACTCCTGCTGGATGACAGCATAAACAGTCTGCAGGTTCCATGCCAAAATTCGAGAGTTTCTCATTTGTAGGAAGTCTGCCTCTTAATGCTCTCCATAATAAAAAAGAGAACCTGAAAGGATTATTTCTATGCCAAGTGTGAGTGTTAATTTTTGTTTTGGTTCTTTGTTGTCTGATAGAGTTCCAGGCAGAAGTACAGGTGAATAGACCATTACAGTTGAGGTTCCACACTGGCTGATCTGAAATACCTTGTTGAAGCTGAAGGTGAGTAGCAAGAATGTTGTGCACCTGAGTTGGAGGAGCTAGCTGAATGATCTTGTTTATATTCCATTGTCCCTCTTCAATAAATTCTGAGACAGTGTCATTGTTGAAGATGATTCCATATTTGCACACAAAGGTTAATCAATTCAAGACCAGGAATCAGATGCAACGCTCACACTAAAAAATGAGGAACATAATGCATGTTTTCACCCATAGGTTTGCCCTAATTTTCCAATCGACTTTCGATTTGGCTTACTCATGATCAAAAAGGTCTTTCTAAGGCTTGTAATGTGGGTGAGTGCAAAGGTATGGTCATTTAGGCACAGTAACTTCTTCCTCATGAGATGTGGTACTCTCAAGGCATTCCCTTTTTTTCCTTTATCAATTCTTTTTCTATTGCTTCTAAGTCATCTTTTTTTTCACCTCTATGGATTGCTTGGAAACCCAATTTCTTTTGTACCTTATTCCATAGTTTTTTTTCCATCGTTCTGCAACACCCTGGGTAAGGGGGACTTTTATTGCACTTCTTGACTTCTCCTTTTCCTTTTTCACCACACCCCCAACTTAGGCTTTTGGCCTAAGTTGGCTATTTGCTAAACCACAAATCAAGAGGATTATAAGTAGTGGGTCAAGTGAGGTCTAGGGTTCATCAATGTTCTTCCAAAGAAAGGTAAGGCTCAAAGGGTGTTCAAAAGAGTTTCACACGCTCACGGGTAGGCCACAAAAGAGGTATATGTCAAATTTGGCTCACACTCTTTAAAGTTGCCTAAGATCATTTCAAGAGGACACCTTTCTAAATCAATCAAACTAACAGGGCAAATTCTAGATTTATTCATGCATGGTTCAAAGCAAGCTTATCACACAAGGCATCGACACTTAAAGCAAACAAGACTACACACTTTCGCTAGTGTGCAATGGTCATTACAAGAGAAACAATTTGATAAATGGCTAATCACAACGAGATGCAAAGAGTGTACATATTGTTTTACAACTTCATTTGGCCTCATTGTAGTCGTACATTCATATTCGTTCAATTGAGAGCACTATTCAAGTCATCGTTATTAATCAAAACCGAGACTTAAATTTGTACTAAAATAACCACTTTTAACACAAGCGGTGGCGAAAATTTTCAAAAAATAATAATAATTTTTCGGAAATGTCAAATTTGTTTTGCAATTTAAAATATAAGGATCCATAAGCTCAAACATCCACAAAAAGGCAGTGTAAACACAATTTTAAATAGAACTGCCCAAATATATACAAAACACGAATCACAAATAGCACACAAAAGGTGAACCTCACCCCACCACAAATAAAAATGTTTATCCTCAAATGCAAATAATACAGAATCCAAAAGGCAAAGTAAAGAAAGATAGAGAGGTAAAGAAGTGATCCTGGTTGTGCGGTTACTCTATCTTTCATGGCATTAGTATCCGGAGTGACAACTAGAAGGACCAGACTGACTGGATCCCACAACAGAAGACTTTGCCAAAGAAGCTTGCCCAACAAAATTTATCATGATCTCTTCAGTCTCGGCTATGTCATTCACTATAACTTCTTCAAATATCTATTCATCAGTTTCTGCTTCTGATTCATGATCAGTTGTATGCTCTATTACAGTTCCATATCATGTGGAAATCGAAGGAATTTTGGGCATATCGGGAACTTCCACTGTTCCAAAGATCATGGATATATTAGTGGACTTTAGGTAGTCCACATCTTCCTTCAGCTCTGCATTGGCGTCCTTTAAGGATGTTACTTCCTCTGTGGCTCCTTAATCGTGCTCACACACTACTATCCTGGCCTCTAGAGCATCGAGAGTAGTGCTTAGTAGTCTCATAGCATTATCAAGGGCAACCTAAATCATTCCTGGAATGGAGATTTCTATGTTTGAAGTCCGACAATTAGCAGATTGGGCTAGCTGTCCCATTCGAATCAAGGATGCCTGAGTGATCGGCTTACATGAGGCAACAACAGCCATAGGTCTAGGTGGTAATGAAGCAACAGAGGGACCTTGGTCATAAGGAGTGGTAATGACATCAGATATACCTGAAGGCCCAGGGGTCGGAGTAGGCAAAGATGCCTCTGCAGATCTAGATCTAGTGGCCACAGCTTTCTTCTATTTCTTTTCTGTTTGGTCCTTAAGATATTCGGCTTTGATTTTTTGAATACTACTAGAGGTGGTGGCAGCCAGTTCCAAATCCTCTGTTGCATCTCTAGCTACTCGAGCTCTTTTGCATAACTTAGTGATTAATACTGCAAAAGGGAGAGATGTCTGGCTCTAGTTTGGGCGCATATGGATCTCAGTGGCAATGCTCATCCTAAGATTTATCCTGGTTTTCTCCATGATGCATCCAAGGCAAGCTGCCTTAGCATGACAAAGGATTGATTCATTTTGTGATGGCATAACTGTGCTGCTGATAAATCTGAACCAGTATCGTGCAACTATGTTTAGATTTTTCTTCTCAATTGGAACTCCTTATGCTAACCATGTCTGAGCATTATCATCTGAGACTAGCAGAGCTAACCACTTTTTCATATCATCCAGCTTCTGTGTCTTGATCAAATGCTGGCAGTGGTCATTAATCTTATCGGACATACCCAAAGCTGTGTTGATAAACTCACTGTCACATGCTACCTTCCTTCCTCTGTCAACCACATAGTCAACTACTTTAAAAGATGAAACTAGCCTTTTCCGCTGAGGTACCAATCCACTGTATGCATTGTAAAACTCTCTAACCCAGCTTGGTATGTAAGAGTCGCGATACCTTGTGAAGATTTGGAACTTGTGGTGTTTTAGGCACTCCATCACCTCTGGATACCTATGAATAACCCCATTTATGGAAAGTCGTTTCTCCTCGATGATTGTTCTTAAACCATCCGCCTTTGATTTATTCGTTGATCCATGTTGGGGACCTTGTACTGGAGGTGCCAACACTAATGCTTGCTTTGAAGCTGAAGGATTTGGAGTGGTGGATTGACTATCTCTAATCTGATATTGATCATGTATCATTTTATAACGTAACTCAGCCCTCATTGCCTCTGTATGGTAGTCTTCGTCAGACTCTACACTCTCACTATTATATGTGGGTGGCTCAGTGGTGTAGAAACACGTGCTGTCAGAGTTTGCGTTAGATAATTCGAAGGTTTTGCCCTTTCCTTTTATTTTTGAAGTTGTGGTAGCCTTGCCCCTGGGTGGAGGTGCATTTTCACTTATAACAATGCCTTTTTCCCTTCCTCTGGTCAATCGATTGGCCATGTTTGGTGTGAAGTTATGGGGTTTGAAAGTGAGAAAGAATGAAATTACATTGGCCACCGTTAAAAAGACTTTTAAATGAAAGAATTATCAATGCATACAATAACACTATTTAAGAATTACTTAGTTACTATTCATACTTTGTTAATAACTCATGGTTCCCACAACCCTAGTTGTGGATTTAGTTACCCATAGTAGCAAGAACACAATTCATATTTTTAGATGAAGAAATCATGAACTTACGAAATAAGTAGAAGAAACCCAGAATCTCAACTTGAATTTCAAAGTAAAAATATTTAAAACCAACTTAGGAAATCAAGAATTGCTAAAG
Organism: Solanum stenotomum; assembly: GCF_019186545.1. Lineage (NCBI taxonomy): Eukaryota > Viridiplantae > Streptophyta > Magnoliopsida > Solanales > Solanaceae > Solanum > Solanum stenotomum. The sequence continues at coordinate 41,014,296 of NC_064284.1, read as the reverse complement.
TTGGAAGTTAATCTCCAAAGCCAAAAACTAGAGCTAAAAGTAATAAAGTCTAACCCCAAAAAATGAGGTTTACATGCCCTATATATAGAAAAATAATTCCTAACTAAATATGAAACGAAATAAGGAAATAATGTTTCAGGTAGCGGTTTCAATCGACGATACTGACCTACGGGCCCTAGATTGATCTATGGTCCGTAGTTCCCTTCTGTGACTCAGGACTTAGGCAAATTTCTAACTTTAAAATATTCAAATCTCTTAACCAAACAAAGGATCACCAGTACGGACCGTGGATTGATCTACGGTCCATGTATCCTCCTATGTAGCTCCATTCTTAGAATCTTCAAAATCAGGTACTGGAACCCCTCTTTGAATCATTTGACGGATCAGCAGCACGGTCTGTAGATCAATCTACAGTCTATCGATTGCAACCGTGGTTCCAAACTTGGTCAAGAATTCCCTGACCTTCCTCTATGCCTTGTTAGTCCATCTACGATCATCATCTACGGAATGTGAATGGACCTACGGTCCGTGTATCACATCCTTGGATGGGCTTTTCTATACATTCCTTAGCTATGTCTCTCAACTTTCGCATCCGAACTTATTCCCTGAAATCATGATACAAACACATTAATACTAATACAAAATGGCCCTAGACACACACAAATCTTAAGTGAAATGTATTAAAAATATTGTAAACTCACGATATATCGCAAATGCAGTTCTACCTTCGTGTTTTTAGCTTGCTCGAGAGAGAGGTTTTAAAACCAATATTATTGGTTGATGGTCTTTGGGTATTGGTTTGTCATGGGTTCAGCTTGAGAGAGTGAATCCTAAACCATTTTCCACACATTTAGCTCGAGAGAGTGAATGGACTAAGGCGTAGGTTGTTCTTATTTTGTATGCTTGTCAATGTTCGAGAGAAATTGACTTGATTTGGGATCAATTGTTTGAGAGAAAGTTTACCTCCTTTATAGTCTAGCTTAGTCACTAATATTCAGTTATTTCTTAACAGTTGCAATTACCCATTTGTCTACATTAGCCTATAATCAAATCACATCCCAAGAACCTGTCTCATTATTGTTATTTCGTATTATTTGATGATGTTGTAATTGATAATTTCAAACCAAAACCCCCTTATTTGACATTTCTGTCACCCCCCTAATTTAAATTATGTTTTTAATCATAAATGTTAATTCCTATGACTGATTTGAGCATATTTGTACTTTCCTATTGAATTTTAAACACACACCGCTTAGTATGGTATTCGACCCCAACTCATTTAGTTGGGTTATATACTGACTAGTAATCGTTGACACTTACAATTGGATGAAGTGTCCTTGAAACATTAAATCAGGTTCCCCTTCCACGATCCTTTAGACGGCTCGTAATGAACCTAACGCCCCGTGGTGGTGACCGTGAAGGGGAGACAGAATCCATCTCAAGGTCAGACTCCTCCCACGAGCCCCTAGACTGCTCGTGAATATCCAAAAGGCTCGTCAAGGTGGTTGTGAAGGGGCAAGGCCACAAGGAACCTATCTCCAAGCCATTGATCAAGGACTATGGTTGCCACTACGGCCCGTGAGGACCACCATCTGTGGTTGCGTAAATTGTAAGTCAAGCTAGTTGGGTCCTTTCCTAATTATTTTATCTTGATACTATGTCATTTTTCCCTTACCTAGAACCACTATATAAGTGATTTTAACCCCAAAATCAACCTATTCAAGTCATTCTCTAAAATTTAAAATAAAAGAACAAGGTTTCCTCTCAAATACTTCTCTTTCTAGAAAGCTTGAAGAAGAAAGGTTGAACCTCGGGTTCCAAGGTAAGGCTCCAGTTGTAACACCCAAGAAACTAGTAGGCTAAACTAGAGCTTGATGTGAGTGTTAGAGTCATGAATATAACCCCCCGTACTTAAAATAGAGGTTTTCATGTTAGAACATCAAGTACCAACCCTCAAGGAAAAACCAGGGTCCCTTGAGGAAGACCCCTAGAAAAGTGCCCAAAATACTGACCACGAAAGGACTCACGCCCCGTGGGTCGGTCCATACCCCATAAGTGGGGGTTCTATGGTTGGCCAAAAACCTGCAGTCACCAACCCATGTGCAACCAGCACGAGCCATGGGTCAAACCATGCCATATGGCCGAGGTCTCACGAGTGAGGCAGTGAGTTGGAACTATGCGGTTAAGTTGGGGACTAAGGGGTCTTTCCGAAATTAATTAGGGATTAAGTGATTTCATTTCACCTTAGTTTATACCACCTGTATAAATACTTTAGACCATTAATTGAGTTATCCTAAATCATTATTTCTATATTCCCAAAAGAAACCCAATTCTCTCTCTAGAAAGTGAAGAAGAAGTAGAAGAGGATCAAGCTAGATCAAGTCAAGTTTCCATTTTTAAAGATTTTTTGGACTTTTAATCAAGGTATGATGGCTTATTCATTCATATATTCCTTTCATCCATGAAGACCCTATGTTTCCCCCAATTATGAAGATGAATCTCCAATTCTAGTTAGGGTTACTTCTTATATTGTGGGTATTATTGTATGTTGATCCAATTGAGTGTATAATGGTATTTTATGATTGGTTATGATGTAATTACATGTTTTTAGTATGATTATACATGTATTCTTGATTAACCTAAGATTCCAGGGTGCAATTGATATAGTTTGGTTTTATGTCATGAAAGGTGAAATTTAGAGCTTAGATGTGACCTTCTAAGATTGATGAATTACTTTATGAATTTATTGAGATTAGAGCACCTATTTATGAATTGCTTAAAAGTAAAGCTTGTAGACATGAATTGATTAGATAAGGGCTTATATGATGAATCATGATTAGTAGTGTTGAGATTAAGTTTATATGATAATACATGATTAGAATTTCTTAAGCATGAACCATGTGGTTAGATTGTCTTAAGAAAGGTATATATGATGACCATGTGAAGTATTGCTTGAGAGTAAGGCTGGTAGTATGAGTGTGATTTCTAGGGTCTTGAGGGTAAAAGCTAATATGAATGAACTAGGAATGTTAAAGCTTTGAGAGTGAAGCTATTATGTATGTTTATTGGTATATGGTATTATTGTGGAAGGACTTTACCCACATGACCTACATTAAGCGTATATGAGATTATGCATTTAGTGATTTGATTACTTGAATTGTGAATATATCCATGTCTAATGTAGTCATTCTAGATGTGTTGATTTGATATGAGCTTTGATCCTTGAAAGGGAAAGATATGATAATATGCATGTTTTATGAAGGTTATGTACATGCTCTAAGACCACTTTTAGAGTGAAGTGAATATGATTATGATCTAGTTGTTATGTTATTGGAAGGTTATCCTCATATATACACTTATGTATAATAATGATATGATGTGAAAGGTTTTTCTCACTATATGATGATTCTAAGGCTGAAAGGCTTTCTCACCTATTGAATCTATATGAAGAAATGGGCGGTGAAAGGTTATTATCACACATGACTATGGGCTATCTTATGAATTATGTTGGATTGAGTGTCAAGAAATTCTTCCATAAATATTAACTTAAGTCAAAACTTAATATGAACTCTATGGGAATTAATGCTTAGCACCGAGTGGATATTGAATATGAGATGGAAGCTTTTACGCTAGTTGAGTTCGTCTTCCCAATGGGATCCTTTTACACTAGTTGAGTCCGGATTCCCAAGTATGTATCTCATGAGATGGAAACCTTCTACACTAGTTGAGTCTGGGTTTCTAGTAGCAATCTCCTTATCCCATAAACTACGTTCCCCCGTAGGTTACTTAGCTATTGGATCGACATAAGCTAAGAGTATGGTTCTACCTTAGGTAGGTAGGACAACCCTTTTCGGTGTGGGTAACACCGTATTCCATGTTAAGCTCATATGGTCTGTGTCGGTTAAGGCTAATTCCCACAACAAGAATATGAATTAAGAATTATGGTTACTCAAGAATCTTTACTTAGCATGGGTGAGATTTATGGGGTCTTATTCATGCATTTCACAAGTATGCTTTGAGGGTAGTTATGATATATTCTTCTTATGCTTATGATGTATGCTTAGTTTCAATTGTAGCTTGAAAGGCCCTTCTAATACATGTTTGACTAAAGGTGAATATTCCCTTGTCTATGAAAAATAAGCTAAGGATTAGATCAAAAGATGATAAAAGATGAATGAGGACCTAAAGTGACTTGATTAGCATGGATGGGATTATGGGGTGTTATCCATGCATTGCACAAGCTTGCCTTGAGGTGGCCTATAAAGTGTTTCTCTTATGTTATGTTAACCTAGATTGCATTGATTATGCATATGACTATGTTGTTATCTCTTATGTGTATAGCTTATGTCTCATGATGATGTCTATTATGCTTATGACTTATGTTATTGTCTCTTATGATTATGGTATATGTCTTATGTTGACTAATGCCTGTTATATGCGTATGTTGATGATTTATACTAGCCATCATATTTAGTACATTATTGTACTAACGCATACTTTTACCTTAATTTTTATCAAATGTAGGGTTTGAGGATATTGACTTCCATCCTCGTGGCTAGGTTCATAGTACATCAAGAAGAAAAGTTTTGGTGAGTCCTCATAGTATCGAGGACTTGATCACCCTTTCCTTTTATTTCTTTCTTTTTTGTTTAGACTTTTGTATGGACTATTTCCCTAACTCCTTCAAAGTATTAGATGGTTTGAGACAAGTGTAATAGACTTCCTCTTCATTTTATCAAACCTTGATTTTAGTGAAAAATGTTTTAAATAGACGTACTTTTCTATGATCTTTTGTTGTGATATGCTAAGTGGCTTACATGGATCCTTTCGAGGTTCTATGTGCCTTGTTACTTCTAGGGGGTACCCTGGGTCATGGCAAACTTCCTCCATTGAAGTTAAGTAATTGACATTGAGGTATGATAGTTTTCATCCATGGAGTTCTTAAATTCTCCAATTTTCAAATTTAGAATTCCCAAATTGAGTTAGGGTTTTCTTCTATGTTATGGGTTCCTTTCATTATTGATTTAATTGATTGAATTATGATCTCTTATTCATGAATTGAGTTAATCTCATGTTTTTATGATGATCACCCATGAACCTATGTAATTATCATAATTTTCCAACTTATGATCATATGATGTGGGTTTTGGATTTTTAAAGAAAGGTTATGAAATCAAGCATGTTCTCATGAAATTTATGTAAATATTTTAAGGATGCTTTGAGAGTGAGGTATCAATGATGTTTTTATGGTTGTGTTATTGAAAGGATTTCCCATACACATGAAAGCATGATTTGTGAAAGATTTTCTCACATAATAAGGGTTCTCAGGGTTGAAAGGCTTTCTCGCCTAAAATGAACCAATGTTAAGGAGCTATTCTAATTGAAAGACAAGAGGTGTTTACCCATGTCACATGATGTAAGGACAAGATTCGATTATCCATGTTCCTTTAAGAGCTAAGATGAATATGAATAAGAACTAGTATGTGGAAGTTAAGCTTAGTACGGAGTGGAAAAGTGGTGATTACCCGTGTCCCATAAACTATGTGCCAATATAGGATTGTCTAAATAGACATTAGCTAGTGGATCCACATAAGCTAGAAGTTCATTGGCCCTTATCGTGGCAAGTAGGACAACTCTTTTCGATGTGGGAGACACTGAATTCCATGATGATACCACTCATAGTCTTATATGTCGGTTAAGGCTACTTCCCACAAGCAAGCTATGATGAACTAAAGTTACTTCAAGGAGATATCTCATACATGTTTAAGATAATGCCTATGTGCATTGACCATGTTTTATGACCCATGTTTTCTAACTCTTTATCTCATGGTTAGCTTGGTCATTGCATCTCATGAAGATATATCTCTCGTTAAGCATGTTTTTAAATGTTTTATGCATAGGTGTCATATTTGGTACATATTTTGTACTAACACATACTCTTGCCTACATTTCCCCAAATATAGATTCTGACAGTTAGGGTTCCTAGTTTTGTGGCTAGAGTTCATTCAGGAGATTTGGAGCTTTGGTGAGTCCTCATTCTTCTAGGACAAGACATTTATTGTTTTTAGTCTTTCTTTACTTTTAGTTTTTGAACATGATGTACAGGTTTCGCCCAGATTCATTCTTATGTACTAGATGGCTTTAAGATGATATTTAAATTTTCGTTATGCTTTATGAAACTTTGATATATTAAAACTGTCTTTTAAATCTGTTTATTCTATTTCTTGTATAATGATTTCTAAGTGGCTTGTATGGAGTCTCTCGAGGTTTTATACGCCATGTTATGCCTAGGGGCTACCTTGGGTCGTGGCGAACTTCGTAATTAGAGTACAAGGTTTAGAAAGGTCCTAGGAAGTCTCATAAGCCACATCAAGTAGATTCTTGTTCATGAGTGTAAAACGCACTACATTTATGAATGAGAGACTACAAGATGTTCAGGAAACTCCACTTTTTTCATCACTCTAAAGTCGTATAATAGAGTTTAACTCTATAAGACATCTCTCCTAATCCTTAACCGATGTTATATTTGATATGGCTACACGAAGAGCTTATGCTAGAAGGAATGTGAGGGAGAATGTGGAACAAGAAGCTCCTCTTCAAGCTTCAGCCGACCCTTTAACCAAGCAAGTAACTAATGCAGAGTTTAGGGCTGATTTTCAATTATTAGCTCAAGCCATGACGGCCCAAGACAATAGGAAGTGTGTGGTTCCCGTGAGCCCAAATGTTGGTACACCATCATCTAGAGTGAGGGAATTTACTAGAATGAATCCTCCGAAGTTTTATGGTTCTAAGGTTGAGGAAGATCCTCAAGATTTCATTGATGAGGTTTACTAGGTGTTAATGATCATGGTAGTGGAGCCGGTGGAAAAGGCGGAGTTGGCCGCTTATCAACTTAAGGGTGTTGCTCAAATATGGTTCAACCAATCGAAAGAAGAGGGACCAGAAGATGAGGGTCCTCTCGATTGGGAAAAGTTCAAAGTTGCTTTCCTTGATAGGTTCTTTCTCCTTAAGGTGAGGGAGGCAAAGGTGCTTGAATTCATTAATCTTCGTCAAGGAAGTATGAGTGTGAAAGAATATGCCTTGAAGTTCACACAATTTTCTAGATATGCTCCTACTATGATTGTCGGTCTTAGGGCAAGGATGAGTAAGTTTGTTTTGGGTGTGTCCGAGATGGTGGTTAAGGAATGTCGTACACCTATGCTTGTCTATGATATGGACATCTCTTATATCATGGTTCATGCTCAATAAATCAAATAGGAGAAACTTAAGGAAAAGACTAGGGAGGCAAAGAGAGCTAAAACTGGTGGTGGTAATTTCTCATATTCAATGCCCGATGGGCATGGTCATTCTAAATTCCGACAAAGGTTTTCCGGTAACGGTTACTCCAATGCTCCTCCTAAGTTCAACAAAGATAGGGTGTCTAACCCTAAGCCTTAAGGAGGAAGTGGTAGTGGATCTTTATTGCCTATTTGTATTAAGTGTGGAAAGAAGCATGAGGGAAAGTGTCTAGCGAGTTCCAATGCTTGTTTTGGTTGTAGTAAGATAGACCAAAAAATAAGGGATTGCCCTTCAGTAGCTAAGAATGAGGCAGGTAGTTGTAGAAGACCTCAACCTAATCCTTTATCATGTCCTAATAGTTCAGGTTCAAATGCTCCCAAGCAAAACAAATTTTATGCACTTCAGACTCGTGGTGCACAAAAGGGTTCTCCTGATGGTGTTACCGGTATGTGGAAAGTCTTCCAATTTGATGTTTATAGTTTACTTGACCTCGGTGATACCTTGTATTTTGTGACACCATATGTGGCAATGAGGTTTGATGTTCTTTCAGATTTGTTGTTAGCTCATTTTTCTATCTCTACTCCTATTGGTGATTCCATTTTTGCTAGGAGGGTCTATAGAAAGTGTCCCATCTCCTTGTCCCACAAAGTTACTCTTGTCAATTTGGTAGGGCTTGATATGTTGGATTTTGATGTTATCCTTGGTATGGAGTGATTGCACTCATGTTACCCTTCTATTGATTGTAGAATATGTGTAGTCAAGTTTCAGTTTCCGAATGAGCCTGTCCTAGAATGGGAAGGTGGAAATTATATGCCTAAGGGTCAGCTTGTCTCTTGCCTTAAAGCTGGAGAGATGATTGTTAAGGGTTGCATATACCATCTAGTTAGGGTGAGGGATGTAGATTCTAAAACCCCTACTCTCGAGTCGATCCCCATTGTTAATGTGTTTCCAGAAATGTTTCCAAATTATTTACCCGGTATTCCTCCTAAGGAAAATAGACTTTGGTATTGACCTTGTCCCTCATACGCAACATAATTTTATTCCTCCATATCGAATGGCGGAACTTAAGGAGTTGAAGGATCAATTGAAAGATTTGCTGGATAAGGGTTTCATCCTATTGAATATCTCACGTGGTGTGCTCCAGTCTTGTTTGTTAGAAAGAAAGATGGTTCTCTCCGTATGTGTATAGATTATCGTTAGTTGAACAAGGTTACTATTAAGAATAAGTATCCTCTCCCAAGGATATATGATTTGTTTGACCAACTTCAAGGAGCGAGTTACTTCTCTAAGATCAACCTCCGATCAGGTTATCACCAATTGAGGTTGAAGGAAGATGATATTCTAAAAACTGCTCTCAGAACTCGGTATAGTCATTTTGAGTTCTTGGTGTTGTCTTTTGGTTTGACTGATGGTCCGACTACTTTTATGGATTTGATGAATATGGTGTTTAGGCAATACCTTGGCATTTTTGTGATTGTGTTCATTGATGTTATATTGATCTATTCGAGAAGTGAGGATGATCACGTCAACCATTTGAGGATTCTCTTGCAAATTCTTAAGGACAAATAGCTCTTTGCGAAATTTAGCAAATGTGAGTTTTGGATAAGGTCCATAGCTTTTCTTGGTTACATTATTTCAAGTAAGGGTATTGAGGTAGATCCTAAGAAGAAGGACTCGGTTAAGAGTTGGCCTAGACCTCTATCCCCTTTGAATATTAGGAGCTTCTTGGGTTTGGCTGGTTACTACAGAAGGTTCGTTGAGGGGTTTTTGTCAATTTCCTCTCCATTGACAATATTGACTCAAAATAAGGCTAAGTCCATAAGGTATGAAGCATGTGAAAAGAGCTTTCAAGAATTGAAGGATAGAGTTACTTCTGCTTCGGTGTTGACTTTACCAAAAGGGACTGATGATTTTGTGGTTTATTGTGATGCCTCGAGAATTGGACTAGGATGTGTGCTTCTGCAAAATGGGAAGGTGATTGCCTATGCTTCAAGGCAACTTAAAACTCATGAGAAGAATTATCCTACCCATGATCTAGAACTAGAAGCGATTGTTTTCGCCTTAAAGACTTGGAGGCATTATTTTGTATGGTGTTCATGTAGATGTTTTTACCAACCACAAGATTTCGCAATATGTGTTTAATTAGAAGGATCTAAATCTTCACCAAAGAAGGTGGCTTGAGCTATTGAAGGATTATGATATGAGTGTTCTCTATCACCCAGGAAAGGCGAATGTAGTGGCGGATGCTCTTAGTGGGTTATCTATGGGTAGTGTTGCTCATATCGAGAATGAGAAGAAGAAGTTAGTTCGAGATGTTCATATATTGGCTCGGTTGGGTATTTTGTTAGTGGATTCTACAAAAGGTGGTGTTACAATTAACAATGGCTCAAAATCGCCTTTGGTGGCGGATGCGAGATCTAATTGATCCAACATTGGTTGAATTAAAGGAAGTAATGCTTAAAAAGTCTATGGAGGCTTTTTTACCAAGGGGAGATGTGGTACTTAGATATCACGGTCGTTTGTTTGTTCCTAATGTAGATGACTTCAGGGAGAAGATCTTGTCAGAAGCCCATAGTTCTCGGTATTCCATTCACCCGAGAGCCACCAATATGTACCATGATTTGCGGGAGGTCTATTAGTGAAATGGGATGAAGAAGGATATTGAGGAATTTATGGCTAAGGGTCCTAATTGTCTGCAAGTGAAAGTTGAGCATCAGAAACTGGGAGGTTTATCCCAGGACATTAGGATTCCTACTTGGAAGTGGGAACATTTGAATATGGACTTTGTTGTTGGTTTGCCTCGCACTCGGAGACAACATTACTCGATTTTGGTTATTGTAGATCGAATGACTAAATCGGCTCATTTCATTCCCGTCAAAGTTTCTTATTCAGTGGAGGATATGCTAATTTGTACTTGAGAGAAAGGGTAAAGTTGCATGGACTGCCTTCATCCATTATCTCCGATCATGGTACTCAATTCACTTCTCAGTTTTGGAAATCCTTTCAAAAGGGTCTTGGTACTCGTCTTAAGCTTAGTATGGCCTCTTATCCACTAACCAATGGGCAAGCGGAACGTACTATCTAAACTTTGAAAGATATATTGATAGCGTATATGATTGATTTCAAGGGTAATTGGGATGCTCATTTGCCTTTGATTGAGTTTGCATACAGCAATAGTTATCACTCAAGTATTGGTATGCCTCTATTTGAGGCATTGTGTGGTAGAAGGTGTAGATCTCCTATAGGTTGGTTTGAGGTGGGTGAATTTTCCCTAATAGGTTTTGAGTTGGTACATGAGGCCATGGATAAAGTTTGTCTTATTAGAGAAATGTTAAAGATGACTCATAGTCGGTAACAATCATATGCCGATGTTAGAAGATGAGATCTTGAGTTAGATGCGAACGATTTGGTTTACTTGAAAATTTCACTCATGGAAGGTGTAATGAGGTTTGGTAAGAAAGGGAAGCTTAGTCCCCGATATGTAGGCCCATATTAGATTTTGAGGTGTATCGATAAGATTGCTTATGAGCTAAAATTGCCTATTTAATTGGCATTGGTGCACCCAGTTTTTTATGTCTCCCTGTTGAAGAAATGTGTTGGTGATCCGACAACCATAGTTCCCTTATAAGGTTTGGGAGTTAAGGAGTGTCATTCTTATGAGGAAGTTATGATTGAGATTTTAGACCGGCAAGTCAAGAAGTTGAGAAATAAAGAAGTTGATTTTGTGAAAGTGTTGTGGAAGAATCAGTTAGTTGAGGGTGCTACTTGGAAGGACAAGGCTATAACACCCAGAAAACTAGTCGGTAAAACTAGAGCCTTACGTGAAAGATTTAGAGTTTGATGTGTGGGTTAGAGTCGTAAATATGTTCCCGTACTTAATATATGTAATTTTGGGTTTAAATGTCAAGGTACGACCCCCCCCCCCAAAGACCAACCAAGGGTCCTTGGGGAGGACCCTAAAAATAGCCCAAAAAGCAGTCTAAAACAGTGGCCTCCCACGAAGGGGATCCACGAGCCGTGGATGGACCCATGCCCCGTGGTAAGGAGTCCTGGGTCAAGTCCCCTTGGTCCCTTGTTTTTCTAGCCCCAGCCCTCCACCCACGAATGACCGGTACGGTCCATGGACCCACCCACGGTCCGTAGGTGAGGTCTCATGGTGAGGGCAGTTTTGATAGCTTAAGTAATTATATGGGGGTTAAGGGAAGGGCTTAGGTTAATTAGTTATTTAAGTAGGGTCATTGTATTACAAATAAGACTACCTTTATAAACCTAAAATACCCCTAAACTAAGTGAATAAAATCATTCTTCCAAGACCTCAAAATAAACTATTCCCTCCCAAATATTACGCTCTCTAAAACTCCATAGAAGAAGAAAAAGAAGAAGTTGAAGTCTAGGGTTGGAGAATCCACCTTTTCTACCCAATTTCGTGAAGAATCTTCAACAAGGTATGGTAGCTTTTCATCTATGGGTAGCCTTCACCCATAGAGTCCCTTCAAAACTCAATTTCATAAATTGAAATTCCCCAAAGAGATAGGGTTTCACTCCAAGTCATGGATTTACTTTCAAAAATGATTTCAATGATTTAAATGTTTAATATTATGATCAAATTGACAAATTGCTACTGTTTTAAGATGAATTCTTCAAGAATCCATGAATTTCCCTAATTTCTCAAATTAGATCTTAAGTGTGGGTATTGATTGATAATTGTAGAATGCTATAGAATTATGATTGTTATTAATTGATTACTTGAATTATGTTATTATCCGTGTCTAATATAGTAATTTTATATGTGTTGGTAAAATGTGATTCTTGGTCCTTGAAGGGCAAATTATGAGAATTATGTATGATCTTGATGTTTATGTACATGTTTTATGAATACTTGAGAATAAAGTGATGATGATAGTGGTGTAACGGTGATCTGTTGAAAGGCTATTCACTACACACACTCATGAATGAAGTATGAATGAAGTTTGAATGAAGTTTCTATGATTATGTTAATGGTGATGTGTTGATTGAAAGGCTATTCTCATTGTACACTTACGAATGATAATGACATGTTGTTAATGGTTTTCTCATAATATGGGGATTTTTAGTTGAAAGGATATTCTCACCTTCGAATCTATGAGCTATCTAATGAATGAATTTTGGGAGGAGATGGATACCCTCACATGAGTTGAGGTGGGGTATCTAGTAACAATCGTTTATTCCCATTATAATGAACTAAAGTAATGAATGTTAAGTACTCCATGGGGAATAATTCTAAGGATTGAGTGGATATTGATTGAGATGGATACTCATACGTGTGTTGAGGTGGAGTATCTTGTAGCAATCTCTTGAGATGGATGCCCATACGTGAGTTGGGGCGGGGTATCTAGTAGCAATCTTCCTATACCATAACTATGTGCCCACATAGGTTACTAGCTAGTGGATCCACCTAAACTAAATGTTAATGGTTCTACCTTAGGCAAGTAGGACAACTCTTTTCGGTGTGATTAACACCATACTCCATGATTTGCTCACATGGTCAATGTCGCTTAAGGCTTACCCCCACAATGAATGATAATGAACTATGGCTTCTCAAGAATGCACTACTTAGTGTGGGTGGGGGTATGGAACTTTATCCATGCATTGCACAAGTAGGGTTTGAGAGTAGTCATGGTGTGTTCCTCAATTATTATAATGTCTTATGAAATGAATATGCTTATAATGATGCTATTGAGAATGTTGATATGAAGGCAAAATGTGAAGATAAATGCTTAACTTGGATTTTTGCTATATGTTACTTTCCTTGATATGACGTATTAAATGTGAATGTTCCTTGTTTATGAGAATGAACTAAGGATGACATCAAAGAATGGTAAGTATGATAATAGTGGCCTAAAAGTGGTACTTAGTGTAGATGGGATTATGGGATCTTTATCTAAGCATTGCACAAGTATAGCTTAGGGCTACTTATGAGATGGTTCTATTATGTTATAATGAGTTATATGTTGAATATGCTTGTGACTTATGCTTTTGTACTAAAGTGCATGATGATTCTCAAACTTGGCATATAGCATGGTTTTCAACAAAAATGTCCCTTTTTGCATGTTTTCAAGGATATCTATGCATGGCTATCATACTTCATGCATTTTTGTACTAACCCATATTTTCTACATTTTTCACATAAATGTAGGTTCCGGTTCTTAAAGATATCTTCTTGTAGTTCAAGCTTGAATTGACTATTCTCCGAGTTTGTGGTGAGTCATCAAGATTTGAGAATGTATGAGTCATAAGTAGTTTATTTTGAGTCATTTTATGTTTCAGATTATGTTGAAGGGTTGTGACCCTATTTTTTATTCAAAGATTGTATTAGATAGCTAATTGAGACAAGTTAGACTTCCGCTTACTTTTACAAAAGACTTCCATTGTATGGATAAAAGTTTTTAAATTTCGCATCATTTCTTTTATCCTATGTGTATGATATGCTAAGGGCTTGTATGCAACTTTTTCTACCCAATTTCATGAAGAATCTTCAACAAGGTATGGTAGGTTTTCATCTATGGGTAGCCTTCACCTATAGAATCCCTTCAAAATTCAATTTCATAACCTGAAATTCACCAAAAAGCTAGGGTTTCACTCCAAGTCATGGATTCCCTTACAAAAATGATTTGAATGTTTTATATTATGGTTAAATTGATGAATTTCTAATATTTTAAGATGAAATCTTCAAGAATCCATGAATTCCCCTAATTTCTCAAATTGGATCTTAAGTGTGGGTATTGATTGATGATTGTAGAATGCTATAGAATTATGATTATTTTTAATTGATTACATGAATCATGTTATTATCCATGTCTAATATAATAATTTTAGATGTGTTGGTGAATTCTGATTCTTGGTCCTTCAAAAGCAAATTATGAGAATTATGTACGATCTTGATGTTTATGTACATGTTTTATGAATACTTAAGAATAAATTGATGATGATAATGACGTAATGGTGTTGTGTTGAAAGGCTATTCACTACACATGCACTCATGAATGAAGTATGAATGAAGTTTCTATGATTATGTTAATAATGATGTGTTGATTGAATTGTTATTCTGAATTGTACACTTACGAATGATAATGACATCTTGTGAATGGTTTTCTCACAATATGGGGATTTTTAATTGAAAGGATATTCTCACCTTCGAATCTATGAGCTATCTAATGAATGAATGTTTGGAGGAGATGGATACCCTCACATGAGTTGAGGCGGGGTATCTAGTAACAATCTCTCATTCCCATTATAATGAACTAAAGTAATGAATGTTAAGTACTCTGTGGGGAATAATGCTAAGCACCAAGTGGTTATTGATTGAGATGGATACGCATACTTGAGTTGAGGCTGGGTATCTTGTAGCCATCTCTTGAGATGAGTGCCCATACGTGAGTTGATGCGGGGTATCTAGTAGCAATCTCCCTATCCCATAACTATGTGCCCACATAGGTTACTAGCCAGTGGATCCACCTAAGCTAAATGTTAACGGTTCTACCTTAGGCAAGTAGGACAACTCTTTTTGGTGTGATTAACACCGGATTCCATGATTTGCTCACATGGTCTATGTCGGTTAAGGCTTATGATGAGTCCTCAACTTGGACTCATTAAGGGCTTTATTTTGATAGAAATAGTGTCCTCGACTTCTTATTTGTCTCAATATCTGATGAAAACTCTTAAGTTTCAGGTATTTGAAGTTTTAGTGGAAGCATGGACACTTAGGCTCAAACAGGAACAAAAAGGCTAAAAAGAACGAAGAAGCTGAAGCATGAGCATCGCCAAGAACCTTTGGCGATTTGCCGAAAGCATAGACTCGACCCTTTGTTCCAGTATGCGAAGCCCTAAAGGAAGAGGATTAAAAAAGGCAATGAAAGGAGCAGTCAGCGCTTCACCGAAAAGTTCCGCGAAGCAGTACTATATTGCTCAATGGTCCAGAATGTGAAGATGTTGTAGGCAAGCACTCAACGGCGATGAGACAACAGAAGAAGGGCGAGCCGTCGAGTCATTCGGCCGACTCGACTAACCTCGATGAACTATCCGCCTGCACTAATTTATGATGGCTATAAATACTAAACTCTTTATTAATTTTACAAATTCCGAACCATTATTATTATTTTCATAATAGAATAGTACATTTTTAGAGATTTTCTCTCAAGTTTGGAGAGGGTTTTGTGGGGGACTTGAAAAGAGAAGGATTTCATCTTCCCCAAGTTGAAAGTGGGTCTTCTCCATTCTTATTCCTTTGCTTAAATAGAGGTTTATTTTCTTATACCCATTTGATTTTAGTAGCATTTTAGGTGTATTTTGTTATTTCTTGATGTATGGCTAATAAGCCCCATTCTTGGGGTGTGATTTAGCAAATATGTGTTGATATTGTTGTTGGGTCTTGCTTGTTGATAGGGTAAATGTATTTTAATTGTGATTTCACCTAGTGGTTGTGGTTTAATTTAATGGGTTTGTAGTTGCAAATATAAAACCACCCATATGTTTTCGGCTTGCCCGAGAGGGAAGTCGCGAAACCAAGACCACTAGACTGATGGCCTAAGGAGTGGGTCGACAAGAGGTTCAGCTCGAGAGGGTGATCCCTAGTCCCATATCCTAAGACTCAGCTCGAGAGAGTGAGTGGAGTAAGGCGTAGGCTAGTCTTCATGCGGCAAATGGGTGTCCGAGAGGAACCCATATGAAATGGGGTAAGTTGACCGAGAGGGAACTTATTTTCATCTAAAGCTTAGCCTAGTCACTATTATCTTTGCAAATTTCCTATTGAAAGCATGTACCCAACAATTTATCTCAACTTGTATTGCGGTCACACCCCAAGAACGTCTCCCCATACTTGATTTTCTTGTTAATTTTTTATTGTTTTTACTACTTGTGACGAAACCCCAATAGATATTTGACACTTTTGTGTCACCCCCTTTAATTTACCATGTTTTTGTTCGATAATGTCTTTAGCTACGACTAGTTAGAGCTTGATTTTATTTTTCTATCAATTCTCAAAACCACTCCCTTGGGACATGACCCCAACCTTTAGTTGTGTTACTATACTATCGACAATCGTAGACACTCATACCGTAGTTTAGTGTCGTTGGTCATGATAAACATTAGCTTACCCCCACAATGAATGATAATGAACTATGGCTTCTCAAGAATGCACTACTTAGTGTGGGTGGGGGTAGGGGACTTCATCCATGCATTGCACAAGTAGGCTTTGAGAGTAGTCATGGTGTGTTCCTCAATTGTTATAATGTCTTATGAATGAATATGCTTATAACGTTGCATTTGAAAATGTTGATATGAAGGCTAAATGTGAAGATAAATGCTTAACTTGGATTGTTGTTATACGTTTCTTTCCTTGCTATGACTTATTAAATGTGAATGCTCCTTGTTTATGAGTATGAACTAATGATGACATCAAAGAATGGTAGGTATGATAATGGTGGCCTAAAAGTGGTACTTAGTCTACATGGGATTATGGGATCTTTATCTATGCATTGCACAAGTATAGCTTAGGGCTACTTATGAGATGGTTCTTTTATGTTATAATGAGTTATATGTTGAATCTTCTTGTGACTTATGCTTTTGTACAAAAGTGCATGATGATTCTCAAACTTGGCATATAGCATGGTTTTCAACCAAAATGTCCCTTTTTGCATGTTTTCAAGTATTTTTATGCATGGTTATCATACTTGGTGCAGTTTTGTACTTACCCCTGTTTTCTACATTTTTCACATAAATGTAGGTTCTGGTTCTTAGGGTGATCATCTAGTGGTTCATGCTTGGATTGACTATTCTCCGAGTTTGTGGTAAGTCATCAGGATTCGAGGACGTATGAGTTATTAGTAGTTTATTTTGAGTCATTTTATATTTCGGATTATGTTGAAGGGTTGTAAACCTATTTTTTATTCAAAAACTGTATTAGATGACTAATTGAGACAAGTTAGACTTCCGCTTACTTTTACAAAAGACTTCAATTGTTTGGATAAAAATTTTGAATTCTGCATCATTTCTTTTACCTTATGTTTATGATATCCTAAGGGCTTGTATGAGACCTTTCAGGGTCAAGTACGCCGTGTTAAATCTAGGGTGTATCCTTGGGTCGTGACAAACTTGGTAACAAGAGCACAAGGTTTAGAATGATTCTAGGATGATGTCTCATAAGCCACGTCTAGTAGATTCTTGTTCATAGTGTGAAGCGCGCCACATTTATTAATGAAAGGCTATGTGATTTTAGGAAATTTCACTTTGTTTCATTACTCTTAAGTCGTGCCATAGAGTTTAGGTCTATAAAGTCCATCTCCTAATCCGTCTTTTATGTGTTCGGGATATGAATACACGAAGGGCTAACAGAAGGATAATGGAGGGTAACAATGTCAATGATAAATCTCCACAAGATAACCAAGCTCCTCAAGCTAATCAAGCACTGATTAACCCTCCGGCTACGTCAGATGTGGAAGTTAGGTCGGCTCTTCTAATATTGGCTCAAGCCATGACAACTCAAGACCAAGCTATGACGGCCAAAGCCAACAGAGAGGTTGAGGCTCATGTGAATCCTAATGTGACCTCTACTTCTTCTAGATTGAGGGATTTTGTTAGGATGAACCCTCCCGAGTTTCTTGGTTCCAAAGTGGGAGAGGATCCTCAAGAATTTGTGGATGAGGTTTACAAGATACTTAATGTCATTAGGGTGAATTCGGTAGAAAATGCAGAGCTAGCCACTTACCGATTGAAGGATGTTGCTCAAGTTTGGTATACTCAATGGAAGAGAAATAGGCCGGTAAGAGAAGCTCTTATAGATTGGGAGGTGTTTAAGAAAGCATTTATTGATAGGCACTTTCCCCGTTAGTTGAGGGAAGCCAAGGTGGAGGAATTCATTAACCTTAGGCAAGGTAGCATGGGTGTTCAAGAGTATGCCTTGAAATTTACCCAACTATCCAAGTATGCTCCATCTATGGTGGTGGATCCGGGGGATGAGATGAGTAGATTTGTGACGGGTGTGTCCGACTTAGTTGGAGAAGAATGTCGTACGGTAATGCTCCATGATAACATGAATATCTATAGGCTTAGGGTGTATGACAAACAAATGGAGTCAAAACTCAAGAGAAAGAATAGAGAGGTAAAAAGAGCTAGGTCCGATGAATAAGGTCAACCAAGGTTCAAAAAGAGGTCCTCCAACCAAGATTCCCCAATGGTCAACAAGGATAGGGTGTCTAACCCTAAATTTCAAGGAGGAAATGGAGGTGATTCTTCTTTTGAAAGATCTACATGTGCCAAGTGTCGGAAGCAACATTTGAGTAAGTGTCTAGCCGGCACGGATGGTTTCTTTAGGTGTGGAAAAGAAAGGTCATAAGATGAGTGATTGTCCGACACTCATGGCAAAGGGGAGAGAGGCCAAGCAAACTTCTCTTAGTGATTTGGATCCCAATGCTCCAAAGTATAGTCGCTTCTATGCACTCCGGTCTATGGAGGACAAAGAAGCCCTTCCGGAAGAAAGCCTCAGTATGTTGATAGTTACCTTTTGATGTAATGTTTTATTAAGATACCTATGATAGTTGTTAGAATTTTATGTTAGCCTTAGTAAGGGTTTACTCCCAAAGGGGAGATGGTATGCTTAGAAAGCAAGATTGTTGAGAGTTCTGATATCCTTATCTCTTTCTTCTATTCCTATTCTAGCTTGAGACAAACAGTACCTTGTGACTTGTTTCATGATTTGGAGTCATATGTGATTTATGTGCTTCCATGATCTCCTTATGTTATGCATGTTCTTGATGAAATTCTTGTTTAGAAAGAAAATGAGTTTTCATGGTTTATGTCCCTCATGTTGTTATGCATTTTGTTTGAGTTGCCTATATGCTTCATGAGATGAATTGTTGAAAATGTTTTAATGTGCTTTTGAGAGTAATTGCTTAATTTTATTCATAATGGTAGGTTGAGCATGCTTTAAGTAGGAGAAGGTAGTTCCTCCTATGAATATTGAAATGTTAAAGTTTTCATGCATAATGGGTTGTTAGATGTAGTTCCTACTTCCTTGTGTTTAATTGAGTATGTTGAGATGGAGTTGATGTTTCCTCCCTTGAATTACTTTCTCTAGTAATGACTTAGCTTCAATAAATGCGCTTAAGAGAAGATTAAGAACCCAGTTTGTGCTGCTAGTCTTGAGTCTTTAATTCCGTAAGGTGTCTAGATCGTCATTGTTTCATAATCCGCTTGCTTTTACAAAAGACTTCGATTGTATGGATAAAAGTTTTTAAATTCCACATCATTTCATTTATCTTATGTTTATGATATGCTAAGGGCTTGTATGAGACCTTTCGGGGTCAAGTACGCTGTGTTACATCTAGGGTGTACCCCTGGTCGTGACAGAGGCTCATATGATTTTAGGTTATCCTTATCTCTATCTTTCTACCAATACTCTAGCTTGAGGTTGAGTTCCTCATGGTTTACTCTTTTGTGTCATGTGTCTTAGATATTCCCACAATTTCCTCATTTATGCATGTTCACGAAAAGGCTTAAGCTTTGAGAAAATGATTCAACTTGATTGAATTCTACAATGTTTATGTGCATTTTGAGTATGATTCGTATAGAATTCATGATATGATGTTTTGAGCATGCTTTAGCTTCACGTTGATGTTTCCTCCTCAGATTTGTGCATTTATATGATTGCATGCATGTTGGTTTGCTAGATTAAAGTCCTCTCATTCCAGTGATGTCTAGAATCACATTCGAAGATAAATGTTCCCAAGGGGGAGATAATGTAACACCTTGGAATTAAGAAGTCAAGAAAAGGGAGTAAAGTGGGAGGTCACCATCCTATAACTGAGCCATGGCACTCTTCAAGGAGCCTTTCACGAGTCGTGAAGGGCAACACGGCTCGTGGTGGTGCTCGTAGAGCCTTCCAGTGCTTGTCCAAGAGGGGTTCCCCTCTGAAGAGCCCTTAGACAGCTCGTAGTGAACCTCACACCCCATGGTGGTAGCTGTGAAGGGGAGCAGAATCCACCTCAAGGCTAGCCTCCTCCCACGAGCCCCTAGATGGCTCTTGTAACGACTTGTAAAATGATAGATTGAACTAGAGCCTTGACGTGTGGGTTAGTGTTACTTTAGGTTGATGTCTAGGCTGTTTTAGAACCTAACTTGAGCAAGGAGGAAGTTTATGGTGCAAGCAATGGCCTTAGCTAGAAAGTGTGAGTAAAAGAAGCCTTGTTCTTTGATGGGATGTTTGGCGATGGGGGTGCTGATCGCCCAAAGTGTTTGGAGAGTCACTCTTATGCCCTTATGGTCGCCTAGTGGGCTGCCTTTTCGGCCTAGCTACTGGACCAAAGGGCAAGGCAAATGGTAGTTCGCCAAGCTGGTTGGCGTGTCACCCATTGGCCCCCTCCAATCGCCCTATGACCTGCCCCTTTAGTGAGCTCACTGGAACAAAGGGCGAGCCAAGGGTGCACTTGGCGAGTCTCCTAGTGCACTTGGCGAGCCCAACTGTCCAAAGGGCGAGCTAAGACGGGAAGTTGCTGAAATTTTAAGTTGTAACTTGTAGGGTCCTTAGTCCTTTTCCTAAGTTAAGTCCCTATTATTCTATTCTTTTCCTAGAAACTATATAAACCTTTTAAGACCTTTTTAGACCTAAATCCTCTCATTTAAGTCACTCCATATAGAATCAAAAGAAACCCACCACCTCTCAAATATTTCTCTCTCTAGAAGTTCCCAAAGAAGAAGAAGAAGAAGTAGGAGCTAGGGTTTTGGATTCAAGGTGTTTCTTCATCAAATTTATTGGGAAATATTACTAAAGGTATGGTGATCCTTCATCTAGGGTTAGCTTTCATCCTAGAGTCAATTTCAAAGAAGTTTTTAATGTTTTCAAGGTTCATGAAAAACCAAGGGTTTTACTCAATCTCATGGGTTCCTTCTTCAAACGATTTCAAATGATTTATAATGTCATATAATGATTGAATTGATTTTTAATTTATGACTTATGATGAAAATATTCTATGAACCCATGATTTCTCTCAATTACAAAATTGTGCCTTTCTGAAGTGGGTTTGTTGATTATGAAAGCTTATAATGGTAATATGTCTAAATTGCCTTGGTTTATTGAATTTTATCATTATCTATGCCTTAATTATGGTAAATTGTTAGTGTGTTGATGATTTAAGATTTATGTCCTTGAAGGCAAGTTTTACTAAATTACATGTTGAAATAGAATTGTGTTAGGGATGTTGATCCACTTGAAAGGTGGAAGTGTTTACTTACTAAGTATATGAATGTGAATTCCATGAAGTAAAGGTGATCATGTTGTGAATGTAAAGGTGTTATTATTTAAAGGCTATTTCTCAATTTGACACTCATGTATAATGATGATGTAATGTGAAGTGGTGTCTTCTATATATTGTATATCTTGGATTGGTAGGCTTAGGCATCCTTTCTTGAATAATGAATGTGTCTTGACTTGATGAATATGAATCGATAGGCTATGGCATTCCTTTCATATACGAGTGATGAATGTGTCTTCACTTGATGGCTATGAATTGATAGGCTTTAGGCATTCTTTTCATAAATGATCTAATGTAATGAAGACTCTAGAATCGATAGGCTAGTGGCATTCCTTTCTTAATGAGTCAATGTACCCTGAATCGATAGGCTATTGGCATTGCTTCCATGGGTATAAGAATGTAATGAGGGACCATGAATCAATAGGCTAGTGGCATTCTTTTCATGACGACCCTAGAGCTATCCTTGAATGTACCATGGATCGATAGGCGTATAGCATTCCATCCATGGTAATGATGTATCATGGGTCGATAGGCATATGGCATTCCTCCCTAATACACTAATGGAATGTGAATGAAATAATCTATAGGCTAAGCACCGAGTGGATATTGTTAGATGGAAACTCGCCAAATGTTAGGTTACAGTTCCAAGGAACATCTTCCTATCCCATAATTATGTGCCCACATAGGATATTAGCCAGTGGATTTTATCCAAGCTAAGGATTCATCCGAGCTAATGTTACCATTCTACCATAGGCAAGTGGAACACCTCTTTACGGTGTGGGCCTATATGACACCGGATTCCATGTCTAGCTTGCATGGTCTAGGTCAGTTAAACATTTATTCCCATCATGTGAGATGTGCATTATGGTTTCTTGAGAGGTTCTATGAAGTGTAGGTGGTAGTATGGGATGCCATCTATATATTGCACGAGTAGGGTTTGATAGGGTCATAGTGAGTTCTCTGAGTCTTAATGACTAATGTATGAAAGTCCTCTAAATGAAGCAATTGAAGAAATGTTGACTCTTAAATGCTTAATGTGATATGCATGCCATTCTAGGGTATATTATGAGTTACTTTCCATTGTCATGCCTTATGAAATGTTATGTCTCTTTTATATGGATATGGTGTAAAGGTGAAAAGGAAGGAATGGTAAGTTCACTTTTGGTGACCTTAATGTGGTGCCTTGATAAGGCTTTATTTTAATAGAAATAGTATCCTCAAATGCTTATTTAGTATAAATAGCTGATGAAAACATTTAAGTCTCATGTATTTGAAGTGTTAGTGAAAGCATGGACACTTAGGCGCAAAAAGGAACAAAAAGGTTGAAAAGAACGAAGAAGCTGAAGCCTGAGCATCGCCAAGCATGCTTGGTGATTCGCCGAAGGGACGCACTCCGCCCTTTGTTCCAGTACGCAAAGCCCTGAAGGAGAAGGATCAAAAAGGCTATGAAAGGAGCAGTCGGCATTTTGCTGATCAGTTCCGCGAAGTAGAAGTATTCTGCCCAATGATCCAGAACGCACAGATGTTGAAAGAAAAGAACAAACGGCGATGAACTAGAAGAAAGGCAAATTACCGAGTCATTCGGCGTTCGCGACTAACCTCACCGAGCGATCCGCCAGCACTATTTTCTGACGTCTATAAATACTAAACTCTTTACTAGTTTTTGAAAAACATCATAGTGAAAAGATAATTGTAATTTTTACTTTAGCTTTCTTATTTTCTATCAAGTTTGGAGAGGGTTTTTGGGAGACTTGAAGAGAGAAGGAGTTCATCTTCCCCAAATTGGAAGTGGGTCTTCTCCATTCTTCTTCCTTTGCTTATATTAAGGTTTAATTTCTTATACCCATTTGATTTCTCTATCATTTTAGGTATAATTTCTTATTTCTTGATGAATGGCAAAAAACCCCATTCTTGGGGTGTAATTTAGCAAATATGTGTTGATATTATTGTTGGGTTTTGGTTGCTGATAGGTTAGATGTATTTTAATGGTCAATTCACCTAGTGGTTGTGGTTTAATTTAATGGGTTTGTAGTTGCAAATACAAAACCACCCATGTGTTTTCGGCTTGCTCGGGAGAGAGGTTGTGAAACCAAGACCGCTAGACTAATGGCCTAAGGAGTGGGTCGACATGAGGTTCAGCCCAAGAAGGTGAGCCCTAGTCCCATATCCTAACACTCAGCTCGCGAGACTGAGTGGGGTAAGGCGTAGGTTGGCCTTTATTCAGCAAATAGGTGTCCGAGAGGAACCCATTTGAAATGGAGTAAGTTGCCCGAGAGGGAACTTATTTCCATCTATAGCTTAGCCTAGTCACTATTATCTTGCAAATTTCCTATCGAAAGCATGTACCCAACGATTTATATCAATATATATTGCGGTCACATCCCAAGAACTTCTTCCCATACTTGAATTTTCTCTTTATTTTTGTTGTTTTAGCTATACTTTTGAGAAACCCCCATTGATATTTGACACTTTGGTGCCAACCACTTGAATTTACTTTGTTTTTATTCGAAAATTTCTCAAACTACAGCTAACTAGAACAAAATTCTAGCCTAACTACTATTTTCACTACCACTCCCTTGGGACACGAACCCAACCCTTGGTTGGATTACTATATTATAGACGATAGTAGACATTCGAACCGTAGGTTAGTGTCATTGTTCACGATAAGAATCAAAATGGCACCGCTGCCGGGGAGTGGTGTCACGTGAAGATGGAGGTTTCTAGAATTTTTGTTATTTTTAGTGTAGTTTTTACTAATTTTACTTTTAGTTTTGTTTTTCTTTGTTTATTGTTTATGTATGCAGGTCCTTTGAGCATGACAGAGGGAGTGGGTGGTAAGCCAGTTGAGGCAGATCCAGAAGTTGATGGTGACTTCTCACTAAGTTTACTGGTATCTCAACTAAATGACTTGACCACCACAATATCTGAGGTGGAAAACCAGTGCAAATGCCAAGGGAGGTACATACCTCCTCATGCGTGTAAGAAGTCTAGAGAAGATGAGAAAATTCGTGTTGAGGACACACTACAAATCATTCTCCAAAAGATCACCGACCAAGATCAAGTGTTTGACAAAATCAGAGAGAATGTTGAAGCGTTGAATCAATAGATTGGATCTCATTTTAGATCAATCTAGCACAACAGATCACTCCTGATGTTTGCAATCCTCAACTCCATCCAAATGATATATTGGGGTTACCTAGTGACACTAGGCCTAGGTTCAATAACAAAGAGTGAGGCAGGACCTACATCGAGCCACGACGTTAAATAAGGCGCTTCTTGGGAGGCAACCCAAGATTGTAAATGTAGGATTTTACTTTTATAAATAATAGTGTGTTGTTTGTACAGATTAAGGAAGGAAAGTGCTTGAAAAGATGTATGGTGGCAAGCAACAAATCCTTTTGGTAGATCACCAACAGGATCCACGTACCCGATCATTCTCGCCGTTTGACTTAATACACCTCAAAGGTTGAGTCTGTAAAACTCGGCGGAGTGAGAATTTCGTCGGCGTATTGCCAACCCAGTTGGCGATCTCGATGAAGACCGCCAATGTGATGCCCACATGAACTGAAAATCCTGATATATTTGGCGAGGTAATTAGACATTTGGCGTTTCGCCGAGTGACTGGGCGACTTCGACTAGCATCGCCGAATAAGCAGAAGTTGGACGGTCACTAGCCACAGGTATAAAAGTTCCATTTCATTCACTTTCTTTAACTTTGTCCCTTTTCACTAACTCACACTTGCACTCTAGCAGTTATATTTCTTGCACTTTTAGAGTATTTTAAGTGTCGTATTGTGCTCGGATTTGGATCGCATTGCCGCCTAGCACATCAGTACTATCTAAATCGGCACCAAAGGTTGGTAATCGAACCCCTCAGTTATTTTATCAAAAATTGTACACATTTACATAATGATTGATAGTATAAAATCTCTGCTGAGTCTCTGAGTTACTAGGATTGTATTTATTATCGATTATGATTTGGTACTTTTTGCATGATTTGAGGGACTCCCACTTAACTATGCTTTAAGTTGAATTGTTACACGGTGGGAGTAGAAGTTTCTACGAGTCTTCGTTGAAATTGAGTTATATAAGTTTAAGTTACATTATCTGGGGTTGCGGGGTGAAATTTGAAAGGCTGGGTTCAAAATAGACACGTTGAGCTGATCGGCGAGATGAACAAAATACACCGAACTGCTCGGTGGTTCGCCTAACGTCTCCATTTTGCCTTTAACTAAATACTTTATGTATTGATTGATCTGTGACTTTTGGCAGTCAGTTTAATTCGCAAAATGCACTCGGCGACTTAACGAAAGATCCCTTGTTCGCCCTTTGTCTGCGCCCTTGTATCATTTGTACATCATTTTCAACGATTAGCCTAATAGGATAAGCACTTTGCCAACTAGCTCGGCGAAGAGATTCCACACTCAAAAACACCCTTTTGCTCCTATTTGAATTACTATATAACTTATCCTCGAAGTCCTTGCATAAATGGCTAGACCAAAAGTCGCATAGAGAAATGATCCACCTTGGCACATAAGAGCACGAGAGTTTAAAAACAATGAAAAGAAAGCTGAGCTAGCCAGTCAACGGAAATATACCAAGGAAGTTAGAACAAAGAGATGAATTCCCATCAACTCTAATGTGTCTCCATGGGCTCGAAGTTTAGTTAATTCAATACGGGCCTTCGGAGCAGCTCATGAGATAGATCAGATGATTGCAGCTAATCTTGCTGGAGTGGCCAAGGAAAAGGCAAACAATGAGGACCAAAACAACTATACACCGAGGACCATTGTTTTACTTCAGGGAGATGCATCGGGCACTGATGCCCCGGCAGATAGAGAGACCGCATAGACAGGACCCTTCTTTACCTCTCTCCTTATCTTATCTTTCTTCAACTCTAGATACTGTCATTATTTCCATTTGGGGACAAACACACTTCTGTGTGCTAACCCATATTTCTCCCATTTTTACTACAACTGTAGGTTCCAAAAAGTGATTGGTTCTAGCTAAAATTGAAGTGCTTGGATAGAGTTTTCCCCCTAGACTTGGTATGTCCTCATAGGTCGAGGACAAGGACTCTTATTGTTTTTAGTTCTTTCTTATTTTGAGACTATTGTTAAGACTTTGATTGTAAAGGGCTGTGACCCTATCTTGTTAAAGTTTTGTCTAAGATGGTCATGTGAGACTTAGTCTTCCGCTGTGTCTTTTGGAAGACTGTAAAATGAATGTTTTGAATCGTTTGGTTTTAAATGAAAAGTTTTAATTCTACACTATTTTCATTATTGAATAAAATGAATGACTATGAGGCTTGTATAAGACCCCTTCGGGGTCGAATATGCCGTTTTACGATTAGGGGGTGCTCTCGGGTCGTGACAGCTTGTCAGGGTGGTCATGAAGGGGCAATGCCACAAGGAACCTCTCCCCAGGCCATTGGTCAGATCACAGCTTCCACTATGGCCCCTGAGGTCCTTGATGGCTCGTGAGGTCCACCATCTGGCGGTTGCTACAGCTATAAGTCAGGGGCAATTGGGTCTTTTCCTAATTATTTTATCTTGATACTATGTCATTTTTCCCTTACCGACAACCCCTATATAAGTGATTTTAACCCCAAAATCAACCTACTGAAGTAATTCTCTCAAATTTACAAAAGAAGAACAAGTCTTCCTCTCAAATATTTCTCTCTCTGGAAAGCTTGAAGAAGAAGGGTTCAACCTCTCGTTCTAGACAAGTCTCGAATTCCTCCATTTAAGTTAAGCAATTGGCGTCAAGGTATGATAGTTTTCATTCATGGAGTCCTTTCATCCATGGATTTCCTAAATTCTATAATTTTCAAAGTTAGAATTCCCCAATTGAGTTAGGTTTTTCTTCTATGTTATGGGTTCCCTTGATTATTGATTTAATTGATTGAAGGCTCCTTGATTGAATTATGATCTCTTATGGATGAATTTATTTAATCTCATGTTTTTATGATGATCCCCGATGAACCCATGTAATTCCATGATTTTCCAAGTTATGATCATATGACGTAGGTTTTGGATTTTTGACGAGAAGTTATGAAATCAAGCATGTTCTCATGAAATTTATGTAAATATTTTAAGGATGCTTTGAGAGTAAAGTATCAATGTTGTTGTTATGGTTGTGTTGTTGAAAGGATTTCTCATATACACATGAAAGCATGATTTCTAAGAGGTTTTCTCACATAACAAGGGTTCTTAGGGTTGAAAGGCTTTCTCACCTAAAATGAACCAATGTTAAGGAGCTATTCCAATTGAAAAACAAGAGGCAATTACCCATGTGACATGATGTAAGGACAAGATTCGATTACCCATGCTCTCAAATTGAAAGACAAGAGGTGATTACTCATGTCACATGATGTAAGGAGAAGAGTCGATTACCCATGTTACCTTAAGAGCTAATATGAATATGAATAAGAACTATTATGTGGAAGTTAAGCTTAGTACCGAGTGGATAAGTGGCGATCACCCATGTCACGTCTCAAATCCCATTAAGACGGACAGGCACCCGATGCCCTAAAGGCCCAAGAGAACCAACATGTAACTTGTGCTTACTATGCATATAACTATGACAATATTGTGACAAGTTCACATAGGATACAGTGATACTATCTCCAAATAGCTGACAATATTTCGCCCTCTCTTTAGTGTATAGAATTACTTCATTATATGGTCACTACTCTATACTTGTGTAATTATCCTCCTATGTGCTGGTATAGAAATGGTATTTGCAAAAGCAAGTTTGGTGAATCCTCCTCTTAGTCAGTTGAAGTCAATTGTGTCAGTTAAGCTCACAAGTAATGCATTGATGTGCATAGCTCCTTATGTCATGGTTACTGCCTTGAAGTATTATTTTCATGTCTTTTACTACTGGTCCGTAGTTCCAAATATCAAAAATGATTATGACCACCAAAACAACAATCTCAAAGATTAAAGAATCTAATTGAAGCAATCTGTATAATTAAGGGTGGCAGCTCAGGGGGGAAAGCCTAGCATGGGCCGATCCCAATTGGTATAGAGGGGTGGCAGCTCAGGGATGAAAGCCTAGCATGGGCCGATCCCAATTTGTGTAATTATGAGGACTGCATCCCAGGGGTTAAAATGCCTAGCATGGGTCATCCTCTTCTACCACTGATCAGCTGGTCATTCGTATGACATACCTTATAAAGATGATAACACACAAAAAGTTAAAGACAAGAAGGTAACATACATGATCCCACAAGAGTTAATAAAGGTGGTCTTCTGTTCTTATTTATGCACATATATTGATACTTTATTTCATTCGAACTCTTATTTTATATATGTTATTGCCTTACATAATCAGTACATTTTCTCGTACAAGTGTCCCTCGCGCGGGACGCTACATTTCATGCTGCAGGCATAGGTACTTCAGCTAGTAGACCTCCTCGGTAGGAGCACACGACACTCAGCTACTATTGGTGAGCTCCAGATTGATTCGGAGCTTTACTGAGTCCTTAGTAGATTCATTTTGGTATTGTATCATAGTTAAAAGTAAGGTGGGGTCTGTCCCGACCTACTCTAAGGTTTTCTATCTTTTAGAGGCTTTGTAGACTTATTTATATGGTCCAGTTGCGTCTTAACAAGTTGTGGCCTCAACGGCCAAGTCTTGTATATAAGTTTTGGGTCTACTTATGTTGTTTCGTATCGCTGCATCCTATGTGAAATTGTCACAAGATTGTCATAGTTATATGCATAGTAAGCACAAGTTACATGTTGGTTCTCTCGGGCCTTTAGGGCATCGGGTGTCTGTCCGTCTTAATGGGATTTGAGACGTGACAAAAGTGGTATCATAGCAGGTCATACTAGGGAGTCTACAAAGTCGTGTCTGTGTAGAGACTTTCTTATGGATGTGTTGTGCACCACATTTATAAACAGGAGGCTATGGGACATGTAAGAGTTGTCTCATTTCTTTCATTTCTTAGTTCGTGCGATAGAACCAGTGTTGTAGGTGAATCATATCTAATTTCTAAATTGTTTTATTATAGCAAGGATGTCGGTTACGAGAAGGAGCAAAAGTACTGGTAAGCAAGTAGATGTGGCTGCCCAAGAAGGGACCAGCCAACCACCACCTAGTCAAGCTGTTCAAGGTGAGGCTCAAAATGAGTCTCCCTCACAGACTTCCCAGACCCCTCCATCTCCAGAAGATCTAAGGAGGAAAGTTGCACCTCAAGAACCACCTATTAATGCTACCGAGCAAGATTTGAGGAATGCGGTCCAATTATTGACTCGTATAGTTGCTGGTCATGGCCAAAGGCAAGAAGGTCCAGTTGTAGGTACTAGTGGTGTAGATAGAGCAGCTGGCACGCGGATACGTGATTTCCTTAATTTGGACCCACTATCATTCACCGGGTCAGATCCTAATGAAGATCCACAAGACTTTATAAATAAGATCCAATGCACTTTCGATGTTATGCATGTAAGTGGTAAAGAAGCGCTCGAGCTAGCAGCATATAGATTAAAGGTTGTGGCTGTATTGTGGTATGAAGCTTGGAAGTAATCCAGGGGAACAGATGCACCATCAGCCACATGGAAAGAGTTCAAAAAGGCATTCCTTGACCATTACCTGCCATTGGAGATCCGAGAGTCCCATGCGGATCAGTTCTTAAATCTCCACCAAGGAAGTATGAGAGTGAGAGAGTACAGTCTCAAATTTAATTCCTTGGCCAGGTATGTTCCTAATGTAGTAGCTACTATGGGGGATAGAGTTCATCGATATGTGGATGGATTAGATTCATATCTGGTTAGAGACTGTACCATTGCTTCGTTGAATAAAGATATGGATATAGAAAGGATGCAAGCTTTAGCGCAAAAGTTGGAGGATCAAAGGCAAAGAAGAAGGACACAAGAGTCAGAAATAGAGCATTCTAAGAGGGCCAGATCCATGGGGTAGTTTACCCAATCCGAATGTGAGTTTAGGCCTCGGTTCTTTAACAGACCACCTAGGCCATCATCTTTCTACTCTACAGCTAATGCCCCACCTCAGTTTCAAGAGTTTAGGGGCAATTAGTTTAGGCAAAGAGGTGAAAGCCAAGGTTCACGAACAGCGGGGTACCAAGAGCAGGGAAGTATGAGCCAATCAAGACCTCCTCGACAATCTTGTAAACAATGTGGAAGAAATCATTTAGGTGCATGTCGGTTTGGGACAAATGTTTGTTTTTGGTGTGGTATACCAGGTCTTATGATGAGAAATTGCCCTCATAGGGGTGTGGGTGGTGTGGCACAACCTACTAGATCAGTTGATGCATCCTCATCATCAGCACCTTCTTTAGGTAGGGGACAGAGGCCTACTAGTTGTGGTAGAGGTGCTAGGGGAGCAGCCAATTCTAGTGAAGTTCGGAATCGCACATATGCTCTCGGGGATCGACAAAATTTAGATGCCTCACCAGATGTGGTTACAGGTACATTGTCCATCTTTTCACATATTGTATATGTATTAATTGATCCGGGGTCTACACTATCATATGTTACTCCATTGATTGCTGAAAAGTTCAAAAGAACACAACAATTATTAGTGAATCCATTGGAAGTGTCTACACCGATTGGTGAGTCTAATATAGCTAGAAGGATTTATCGTAATTGCATTGTAACTGTTTGTGATCGTGATACATTGGCTGACCTTTTTGAGCTACAAATGGTAGATTTTGATGTTATAATGGGTATGGATTGGTTAGCTTCTTGTTATGCCATGGTAGATTGCCAAACTAAGATGGTGCATTTCCATTTTCCAAAAGAGGCAGTCCTTGAATGGAAAGGTAATATTGGGGAACCAAGAGGTAAATTTATTTATTATCTTAAGGCAAAGAAGATGATGTCCAAAGGATACATATGTCATCTAGTGAGAGTGAAAATATAGATGCAGAGCCACCAACTCTTCAATCCATTCCGGTAGTGAATGAGTTTCCTGATGTATTTCCTGAAGATCTTCCAGGTTTGCCTCCAGAACGAAAAGTAGAGTTTGGTATTGATGTGATTCCAGATACTCAACCTATCTCCATTCCTCCTTATAGAATGGCCCCGGCAGAATTACAGCAATTGAAGGAGCAATTAAAAGACTTATTAGAAAAAGAATTCATAAGGCCTAGTATATCCCCATGAGAAGCACCAGTTTTATTTGTAAGTAAGAAAGATGGCTCGTTAAGAATGTGTATTGACTACTGGTAGTTGAATAAGGTAATGATTAAGAACAAATATCCCCTCCCTAGAATTGCTGGTTTGTTTGATCAGTTACAAGGTGCTACGTGTTTTTCAAAAATTGACCTAAGGTCAGGTTATCACCAAGTGAGGGTCAAAGACAAAGACATACCCAAGACAGCTTTCCGAACACGATATGGTCATTTTGAGTTTTTAGTCATGTCATTTGGGCTAGCGAATGCACCAGCAATTTTAATGGATTTGATGAATAGGGTGTTCAAACCATTTTTAGATGTGTTCGTGATAGTATTCATAGATGACATTTTGGTGTATTCAAGATAGGAAGAGGGCCATGCTAATCACCTGCGGCAGGTTTTACAAATTCTTCATGATCGTAAGTTGTATGCAAAGTTCTTTAAATGTGAGTTCTGGTTAAAATCTGTGGCATTCTTAGGTCATATTGTATCCGATGAAGGAATAAGGGTTGATAACCAGAAGACAGAAGTCATGAAAAACTGGCCAAGACCTACAACGCCTACGGAGATCCGTAGTTTCCTTAGATTGGCAGGTTATTACAGAAGGTTCGTTGAAGGATTCTCTTCCATTGCTGCACCCTTAACAAAGCTAACACACTGTCACGACCTGAGAGCACCCCCTAGTCGGACATGGCGTACTCGACCTCTCAGAGGTCTTATACAAGCCCTTAGCATTCATCGTTGCATATATCATAGAAAAATAGCAGAAAATTAAAACTTTTACTTTGGAAGTTCAACTTCCTTTCATATATGAAAAATAGAAACTAACTTTGTCTCAACATACAATCTAGACATAGGAGTATAGAAATTGGGACTTATCCCTTACACCAATAGGAAGTCTAGAATAGGAAAATACAACAATGTCTTTCAATATAAGCAAAAGACTAAAAAGCTAGAACATAGGGGTCTTGTCTTCAGACTTGAGGACTCACACACTTGGAGAAGCAAATCCAAGTATCTTGAGAAATAGCCTTGAATCTCCTCAAAGGCTCGAGCCTACATTGTTTGGGAAAAGGGAAGAAAATATGGGTTAGTACAACACACGTACTAGAGGGCTTAATTAACTAACTAACTAAACAACCTCATAAGACCTTAATTAATCAATCAACTAAACTCCAAAACACCAACCTAAAACTAGAGGGCTGGAAAGTTGGCAGCACCTATGCTTGCCCATCCACGGACCGTGGATGGGTTCACGTGGCGTGGACTGCCTTCGTGGTTCTTGACTGAGGCTACCATGTTGCAGGGAACCAAGTCTTGACGCAGGCCTGATCTACGAACCCAATCCACAGGGAGGGGATCAATTGACGGCTCGTCAATGGCCTTCGTAGGCCAAGCTGTTTTTGACAGCTTTTGGCCAAACACTTGGGTCCTCCTCAAGGACCCCTTGGGTGGTCCTTGGGGGTCGTACCCAGACGTCTTGACTTTAAAAACATTATTTTATCAATTTAAAACCTTTTTAGAAGATTAGACCATCATACGACACTCCAAAGCCTTCCCAAGGCCTAAGAACACCTACTAGTTCAATTTCACTAGTTTCCGGACGTCATGGTCATTTGTTGACGTTTAGACTCTAACTCTTCCAAACTAAGTTAATTACATTATTTTAGGTCTAGAAACATCATTTTAACTATTTATAAGTCACTATTCATAAAGTAAGGCTCTAGCTTAGGCCATTGGATTTTTGGGGTGTTTCACACACAAAGAAACCAAATTTCAGTG
The DNA here is from genome assembly GCF_019186545.1 of Solanum stenotomum. Lineage (NCBI taxonomy): Eukaryota > Viridiplantae > Streptophyta > Magnoliopsida > Solanales > Solanaceae > Solanum > Solanum stenotomum. The sequence goes on along the minus strand of NC_064284.1, from coordinate 40,980,813 downwards.
GATTGATGAATGTGAAAGAAGCTTCCAAGAGCTGAGGAATAAATTAACTTCTACACCTGTATTGGTAATTCCAGAAGGAACAGAAGGGTATGTAGTGTATTGTGATGCTTCGGGAGTGGGCCTAGGATGTGTATTGATGCAGCATGGTAAAGTAATAGCTTATGGTTCAAGGCAACTGCGGCCACATGAGAAAAATTATCCAACTCATGATCTAGAGCTAGCAGCAGTTGTATTTGCTTTGAAGATATGGCGCCACTACTTGTATGGAATTCATGTTGACCTATGCACTAATCACAAGAGTTTGCAATATATCTTTAAGCAAATGGACCTAAATCTGAGGCAACGAAGATGGCTGGAGCTATTAAAAGATTATGACATGTATATCTTGTATCATCCCGGGAAAGCAAATGTAGTAGCTGATGCGTTAAGTCGTAAAATAATGGCAAGAACTTATGGGCAGTCTATGGAAAGACAAGGAATAACTAAGGATCTATGTCAACTAGCTAGATTGGGAGTTCGCCTTCTTGAATCTCTAGACGAAGGGGTTATTGTGCAAAATGCGGCAGAATCCTCATTAGTAGTGGAAGTGAAAGAGAAGCAGTACACTAATCCTATTCTATTAAAGCTTAAGGAGAATGTACAACAGGGTATGACAAAGGCATTTGAGCTTACGCAAGAGGGAGTACTTCGATGTCAAAACAGATTGTGTGTACCTAATATAGATGAATTAAGAAAGAGGATTATGATGGAAGCGCATCATTCGAGATATTCTGTCCATCCGAGGTCAACTAAAATGTACCATGACTTGAAAGAAATGTATTGGTGGGGGGGCATGAAGAAGAACATTGCAGAATTCGTGGCTCAATGTCCAAATTGTCAACAAGTAAAAGTAGAGCACCAGAAGCCCGGAGGTTATATACAGTGTATAGAACTTCCAATTTGGAAATGGGACATGATCAACATGGATTTTTTCACTGGTTTGCCTCGCTCATTTTGGAAGTTTGACTCTATATGGGTAATAGTTGACAGACTCACCAAAGCAGCGCACTTCTTGCAGGTGAAGACTACTTATACAGCTGAAGAGTATGCAAAGTTGTATATTAAAGAGATAGTTCAACTACATGGTGTGCCAATCTCTATAATATCTGATAGAGGAGCTCAATTCACTGCAAATTTTTGGAAGTCATTTTAGAAGAGTTTAGAAACACAAGGGAATTTAAGTACAGCCTTTCATCCTCAAACAAACGGTCAGGTAGAGCGTATAATTCAAATACTTGAGGCTATGCTGCGAGCTTGTATATTGGACTTCAAAGGTAGTTGGGATAATCATTTGCCATTGATCGAGTTTGCATACAACAATAGCTACCACTCAAGTATTAAAATGGCACCTTATGAAGCTTTATATGGTAGAAAATATAGGTCCCCAATTGGCTGGTTCAAAAAAGGTGAAATTGCCTTATTTGGGCCAAATCTTGTTCATCAAGCTATGAAAAAAGTCAAAGTGATACAGCAGCAGCTAGAAACAGCTCAAAGTTGACAGAAATCATATGTGGATATTAGAAGGAGAGGACTAGAATTTTCTATAGGGGATTGGGTGTTCTTTAAGGTGTCACCAATGAAAGGGGTAATGAGGTTTGGTAAAAAAGGAAAGTTGAGTCCACGCTATATAGGGCCATATAAGGTTATTCGAAGAATTGGCCAAGTTGCGTATGAGTTATAGTTACCTCAAGGGCTTTCAACCATTCATTCGGTGTTTCATGTCTCAATGCTTCGAAAATGTGTTGGTGACCCATCTCGTATTACTCCTACTGAAGATGTACAAGTTACGAGAGATCTAACTTATGAAGAAGTACCCATTGTTATTCTGGATCGACAAGTTAGGAAGTTAAGAAATAAAGAAGTAGCTTCTGTAAAAATATTATGGAGGAACCAACAAGTAGAAAAAGTTACATGAGAAGCGGAAGAAGCAATGAAATTGAAGTATCCTCATATCTTCCAAACCGATGAGAAAGATTAAAATGTTGAGTTGAGGCGTTAACAAGTGAGTATAAGTTTATATGTTCAATGTGATTAACAGTAGTACTAACTTAGGCTTGAACTTGTTTGGGCTGGATAACCATGCTAACATTCGAGGACGAATATTTTAAGGGGGAAGGATGTAACAGCCCGTATTATGCATATGTTTATTCTATTCTTGTGATACTTGACATAGCCTTATAGTATAGATGAGGGACCATGTTTCTTATATGATCAGCGTTGGTTTAAACTAGCTTGGAAGGTAATGTGATGCCTTGCACATTGCAGCATCTGTACTGCAAGTTATAACTCCAACGGAAGTATTTAAACTCGAGAGGGGAAGGTGGTAATTGAGCTTAAAGTTCAAAGTTAAGTGCTAAGTTAAATAAAAAGAGATTAATAATTAGAAAATGGAATAAAATAGGTGAGCGCTTGCCTGACTTAACTAAGCTAACAGGTGACAAGTAGGTGCATCACCTATTTTGACTTATTGACCAGTCCAAAGAACCAAGTAGGTGCATCACCTACTTGAGCTATATGGATCTAGATAAAAAGGTCAAGGTTTATGGATTACATTTGGGCCTATGCTAATGGAATCACTTGAGGCCCAAACTATGTTAAATAAAACAAAATGAAATTAAAGCCCAGCAGCCAATTCTGCCAAGGCCCAATATATTTAACCCAAGTGAAAGCTAGTTGGTGCATCACCTAGTTTGACCTTTTGAGCTGCTTGATATACATAAGAAGGTGCATCACCTACTTGATCAATTAGTGGCTAAAAATGGACCAAAAAAAGGAGGTTTTAGAGGATTATTTTTTTATGGTCAAGAAGGCTCCTTATAAACCCAATATGAGCTGATATTTTCACTCATTTTAACATACAAAATTCACAATTCACTCCAGATCTCTCTCTCTTTTCTCTTAAGGATTAAAACAGCAGCCTTAAAGTTCCTTCTAGGGTTCTTGAAGAAATCTTTATATCTGCAAACCAATGTAAGAGAAACACTTATGGATTTAGCTTAATTCTCCCATGGAAGACTAGAAAACATGTTATTCATGCTCAATTATAAGTAGAAGGCAGAAGTTCCCACAAGCTACTGCTCACTTTCCTTAATTATTAAGATACTTTTCTCTTCTTCTTTGGTTTAAGTGTGAAGGAAAGTTGAAGTTCTAGAGGAATTCAAGTTATAAGGAGAAGTTGCAGAAATTGAGATTAAGACCTAAAAGGGGAGGCTGAATCGTGATAGTTATATTTGTCAGAGAATAAGGTATGTAAGGCAATTCGATTCAAAATTCATCGGCATGAAATCTGATCCTTACAATTAATATCAATAAGTGAATTTCCTAAGTTTTATTCCTAGTAAAGGAAACATAGTGGCAGCGTACGATCTCCAAACAGCTGACAATATTTTCCCCTCTTCTTAGTGTATAAAATTACTTCATTATATGTTCACTACCCTATACAAGTGTAATTATCCTCCTATGTATTGGTATAGAAATGGTTTTTGCAAAAGCAAGTTTGGTAAATCCTCCTCTTAGTAAGTTGAAGTCAATTGTGTCAGTTAAGCTCACAAGTAATGCATTGATGTACATAACTCCTTATGTCATGGTTACTACCTTGAAGTATTATTTTCATGTCTTCTACTACTGGTCCGTAGTTCCAAATATCAAAAATGATTATGACCACCAAAACAACAATCTCAAAGATTAAAGAATCTAATTAAAGAAATCTGTATAATTAAGGATGGCAGCTCAAGGGGGAAAGCCTAGCATGGGCCGATCCCAATTGGTATAGAGGGGTGGCAGGTCAGGAGAGAAAGCCTAGCATGGGCCATCCCAATTTGTGTAATTATGAGGACCACATCCCAGGTGTTAAAATGCCTAGCATGGGTCATCCTCGTCTACCACTGATCAGTTGGTCATTCGTATCACATACCTTATAAAGATGATAACACACAGAAAGTTAAAGACAAGAAGGTAACATACATGATCCCACAAGAATTAACAAAGGTGGTCTTCTGTTCTAATTTATGCACATATATTGATACTTGGTTTCATTCAAACTCTTATTTTATATATGTTATTTTCTCGTACTAACGTCCCTCACGGGGGACGCTGCATTTCATGTTGCAGGCACAGGTACTTCAGCTAGTAGACCTCCTCAGTTAGAGCACATGACACTCATCTACTTTTGGTGAGCTCCAATTTGATTCGGAGCTTTGCTGAGTCCTTGGTAGATTTATTTTGGTAATGTATCGTAGTTAAGAGTAAGGTGGAGTCTGTCCCGACCTAGTCTAAGGTTTTCTATCTTTTAGAGGCTTTGTAGACTTATGTATATGGTTCAGTTGCGTCTTAACAAGTTGTGGCCTCAACGGCCAAGTCTTTTATATAAGTTTTGGGCCTACTTATGTTGGTTCGTATCACTGCACCCTATGTGAACTTGTCACAAGATTGTCATAGTTATATGCATAGTAAGCACAAGTTACATGTTAGTTCTCTCGGGCCTTTAGGGCATCGGGTGCCTGTCCGTCTTAATGGGATTTGAGACGTGACAACCTGTGTCCCATAAACTACGTGCCAACATAGGATTGTCTAGATAGACATTAATTTGTGGATCCATATAAGCTAGAAGTTAATAGTCCTTACCGTGGCAAGTAGGACAATTATTTTCGGTGTTGGAGACATCGGATTCGATGGTGATAGCTCTCATAGTCTTATATGTCGGTTGAGGCTACTTCCCACAAGCAAGTTATGATGAACTAAAGTTACTTCAAGGAAGTATCTCATACCTGCTTAAGATGATGACTATGTGCATTGACCATGTTTTACGACTCATGTTTTCTAACTCTTTTATCTCATGTTTATCTTGGTCATTGCATCTCATGAAGGTATCTCTCTCATTAAGCATGTTTTTAAATGTTTTATGCATGGCTATCATACTTGGTACATATTTTAAACTAACTCATACTCTTGCCTACATTTCCCCAAATGTAGGGTCCGACAGTCAAACTTCCCAATTTCATTGCTAGAGTTCATTGAGGAGATTTTGAGCTTTGATGAGTCCTCATACTTCGAGGACCAAAAATTTATTATTTTCAGTCTTTCCTTACTTTCTGTTTTGGAACATGATGTATGGGCTTCGCCCATCGTTCTTAGGCACTAGATGGCTTTGAGACGATGTTTAGATTATGCTATGCTTTATAAAACTTTGATATATTGAAACTGTCTTTTAAATCTTTTTATTCTATTTCTTGTATGATGAAATCTAAGTGGCTTGTATGGGGCCTCTCAGGGTATTATACGCCAAGTTACACCTATGGGCTACCTCTGGTCATGACACATACAACTCATGATCCTTGAAAAATCGCAACACAATGATGAAATGCTCAACATGCTCATCCTCACTCCTTGAGTAAATCAAGATACCATTAATAAAAATGATCACATGCATGTCAAGATATTGCTTAAAGACTATTTATCAAATCCATAAATACCGTTGAGGCATTAGTCAAACCAAACGACATCTCGAAAAACTCATAATGACCATACCGGGTTCGAAAATCCATCTTCAGAATGTCCCTCACCTTCACCCTCAATTGGTGATAACCCAACCAGAGGTCAATCTTAAAGAAATAACTTGCTCCTTGGAGTTTATAAAACAAATCATCAATCCTTAGAAGAGGATACTTATTTTTATTGGTAACTTTATTCAGTTGTCGATAGTACTTTAGAACAAACAACACCGGAGAACCCCAACCCAAACCAATAGATCGAACTTGCCTACCATCTTTATCCTTTTCTATCTTGTAACGGACAATATTTTAATTTGGGACCACTCTTCCCACAACCAAAGCAACCATTTGTACTAGCTAAGAATTTTTCATCATGTTCCTGACCACACCTAGGGAAAGCGGGGATAAAAGATCCATTTCCACCACCTCCTTGGGATTGGGGTTAGACATTATATCTTTGTTGAACTTAGGAGCCAGAGAATTATAGGACCCTTGATCGGAAAACTTTTGTCAGTGTTGAGGATGCCTATGTCCACTGGACCTAGAATGTGAAAAGTAACCATCATCAATCCTTTCCCTCTTGTACTCTTTTGCCTTAAGTTTTTCCTTTTCAATTTTTTGGACATGTATCATCAAATGAGAAATTTCCATTTCCTTGATCAACATAGTGGTGTGATACTCTTTGACAACCAAGTCGTACACACCCAACACAAACTTACACATTCTTTCCCTAAAGTTGGCAACCATAGTTGGAGCATACTTAGTCAATTGAATAAAAATTCAAAGCATACTCCTTAATACTCATATTTCCTTGTCGGAGGTTAATGAACTCAAGAACTTTCGCTTCTCTCGTTTCAAGAGGAAAGAAATGATCAAGAAAACCTCCCTTAAATTTCTTCTAATTAAGAGGACCTGCATCAGTAGCCCTCTCACTCTTCCATTGTTCAAACCAAACTTAAGCCACACCCTTGAGTTGATAAGCGACCAATTCCGCCTTTTCGACCAAGTCAACCCCATAATTCCTACTATCTTATACACCTCATCAATAAACTCTTGAGGATTCTCAACAACCTTAGAACCATGAAATTCTGGAAGATTCATCTTAGTGAAGTCCCTTATCCTTGCCGCCACTGTACCCACATTTGAGTTCACAGGAACATTAGACTCTCTATTGGCTTGAGCCTTCATAGCTTGGGCCAACACTTGGAAAGCGGCTCTATATTCAGCATGAGTCACTTGAATGGCCACAGGATCAACCGAAACTTGAGGAACCTCGGGCTCAATATTGTCAATACCCCCATTCCTTCTCACATAAGCTCTTCGAGGGCCATATCCTAAAATGGATCGAACACCATTAAAGAAAAGGATCTTTATAGAGATAGACTATATGACATGACTTTAGAGTAAATAAAGAAGTGAAGTTTCCTAAACTCATTGTAGCCTCCTATCTATAAATGTGGTGCGCTTTACACTTATGAACACGACTATACTCAACATGGTTTGTTAGAATTTTCTAAGACATTATGCTCTGAATACCAAGTTTCTCACGACCCAAAGAACAACCTAGACATGGCATGACGTATAAGACTCTCAGGGCCCTACACAAGCCACTTGACATACATATACTCAACATAATAGAGAAAAGCAAGAAATCTTATAAAAGCACAAAGTTTGACATATATGCGGAAGTACATCAAAGTCTTGACAAGCCGTGTACAACATCAAAGAGTGGTCGGACATAAACTGTACGCAACATACAAAGTATGAAACTAAAACATAAGGAAAGTAATAAAAGTGACATTGTCCTAGAAGTATAAGGACTCACCAAGTCTTCAATCTCTAAGACGATCAACTAGCCACGAACGTTAGGAGAGGAATCGTCACACCCTACATTACTGAAACATTGTAGGAATAAGTATGCATTAGTATTTGGAATGTACTAAGTATGGGAAAATGCAATAAAACATAAGAACATGATCGTAAGGGGACATAATCGAAAACATGATATGTATGACCAAGTTAAGAATATTAAAATAATTTAAAAAGAATCATAAATCATGCACATGGTCAATGCATCTTAAAATCATAAAGGAAGTTTCATAAAACATTTTATCACAACTTAGTTCATTTAGTGTGATATCAACTTTAACTGACAACAGACCATGTGAGCTATACATGAAATCCGATGTAACTCCCACATCGAGAAGGAAAAATCTACTTCCCATGATAGAACTTTGTATCATATCATGTGCTATATGTGGATCCACTAGCTAGGTCAATTAAGGCAAACCTACGAGGGCGTGTAGTTTGGAACTAGAGGTTGCTACTAGAAACTACCCTATTTGAGCATCCACCTCAATTGTTCTCTCGATGCTAAGTTAAATTCCAATGGTATAGCCGTAAACATATATATATATATCATCCATGGAAAAGCACAATAAAGTCAGTAATCTAAGATAACATCATAGAGTAGCTCATTAAATCTTGATTCAAATATAAGTGAGAAAATCTTTCACCAAACCGTGATTCCTTAATGTGAGAAAACTTTTCACAATTTCAGTGAAGTCACTCTAAATCAACCTAGATCATAAAACATTTTCTTTTATAATTCATGCATAAGTTCATACAAGTTAGGGTTCATAGTCAAAATCATGATCAATGCATGGGTTGAGATGGAATTAGTTGAAAAGCATGTAATTGAGTCTAAATCCTCAAAATACAATCATAATCAATCAATTGGATCCATACAAATAGAACCCATGAGGAATTGAATGAAAACCTAACCAATTTACGGGAATTAAATTGGAGAATTTGGAGAAATTTTGGGACTCAACGGGTAAATGGAACCCATTGATGAACTCCCTACATACCTTGATCTTGAAGCCCTAAGCAGTTGATGAAAAAAAGAAGAGACTTGAACTTGAAGAACTAAAGCTTCTACTTCCTTGATCTAGAGAAAGGATTTTGGAGAAACCCTAGAGATGATTTGGAAATTTGAGGGAATGAAAGAGTTGGGGAAATTCTAAGGGCTAAGGGTAGTTATAGGGCTTAGAATTAGGTTCAAATTGACATAGTATAAGAATTAAAAGTATAGGAAAATACCTAAATACCCTTAATATAACTGTTGGATTGATCCTACGATTGGTACCTACTGTCTGTAAGAATTTTTATGGACCATCCTGGTCAGCCGTAGAACCAACTTTGGAATCCCAATTATCAATCATTTCCCACGAGATCATCCTACGGTTTGTCAAACTTTCTACGGCCCATGGACCTCATCCGGAGAACCCAAGTTTCACTTCAAAATTTCACTAAGTCTTGAGCCTTTCTACGAAACCTTTCTACGACCCGTAGTATCAAGTATGACTCGTCAAAACCATCCGTAGACCTAGGATTCTAAATTAAATATATAAATCAATCCTACGAGTCATTTCTACGAACCGTTAAATATTTTACGGTTCATCCTGTCAAGTCGTATGTCCAATCTTTAGAAACTAAATCTCTTAAAACTCAACTCTGGGTCTACGATTACCTTTCTAGGGTCCATAGGTTGGACTCGTAGAACCTTCCTTGGTCAATTTTATGCATTTTTCATTACTTTTCGACTTTTCAACTTTTGAGGTGTTACATTTATTTAGTTAAGTTGGTAAAATTAGTGGGTTGGCTTACCTATCAGTTGAGAACATAGGTGCTATCACAACATGTAAATTTGGTTCGTGACAACCTACTCCCATGATCAGCAACTATATGTAATCATCATCACTACTAGCTATACTCAAACCCACTATCATCACCAATCATAATGTAAAATCCCAGAAATTCTATAACTTAAGTTAGAGCCTCACCCTATGAATAATGACTTAAAAATAGTTAAAATGATGTTTATAAATCTAAACTAATGTAGTTGACTTGGTTTGGAAGAGTAAAAGTCTAAACGTCAAGAAACGACCACGACGTCCGGAAACTAGAAAAGAATGTGTTCTAGTGTATCCATAGGTTTTGGGTAGGTTTAAGAGTGTCGTATGATGGTATAATCTGGTGAAAAGGTTTAAAATAGGTAAATATTTGTTCCTAGGGTCAAAACATTCGAATACGACGCCCTGGGGCCACCCTAAGGGGCCCCGAGGAGGACCCCAACCTTAGCCAAGCAAGCTACCAAGGCAGCTTGCAGATTGCACTTGGAGGGAATAGCTGCGCGTCGCGCACTTGCTCCCCCAAGGAGAAAAAATCCAGTTTGCAATGTGGTCGTGTCGTGGACTCTATTGTCTCGAAATTTAATTCCAAGTATCTTCAGGGAACAGCTCCGTGTCGCGGACTTGTTCCACGATGATAATGCAGAAATTCAGAGATCTATTTTTACTTCATTAAAGAGTCCATTTAAGTGAGGGGTATTTAGGGTATTTAGGGGACGTGTATATAATGATTTTTAAGTCAATTTACCTCACTTTTATGACTCAAACACAAAACCCCAAAGATCTAAACCTAAAGTTCCTCCTTCTCTCTACTCTCTCTCTCTTCTCAAGAACTCCATTGAAGAAGATTGGAACTTCACGAAGAAGACCAACTCTCCAAGGTTTCAACTTAGATTTTTGTGGTTAATTCATCTATAAGGTATGGTTGCTTATCACTCTTGGGATTCCTTTCCCCAAGAGGCCCCTTCAAGATGAATTTCAAAATCTCCAATTTCTAGGTTTCAATCCAAAAACGTGGGTCTTCTTTCTAAAGTGAAATTGATGTTATAAACTGACTTTGATTGATGCTATATGAAAAATTATGGATGAATTTATGTTGTATTGGTGGTATCTTGAAGAATTCCCCATGAGACCTATGTTTCTCCTTCTTTTCCTAATTCTAACCCTAGTTTGTGTTGTATATTGATTGAAGGCTATGAATTGAATGTGATGTTATGTAATTCATGTTTGTATGATGATTCTACCCTAGGTTATGTATAATTTCTATGAAATTAGGGTTGAGTCTTTGAATGAAGCCTTGAAGGCTATGAAGGGAATATGTCAATTGCTTATATTGATGTTGATTATGTTATTACTTCATGAATTACCTTGTATTATGTATTGGTTATGAATTGCTTGGTAATTAATATATGGATGTCCCATGAAAGGCAAGAAGGTATGAAAGTTGGTTCTTTTTTGAACTCAAGTATGAAAGGTGAATTACTTAGAATGTAATGATGCTATACCTAATGTGTTGTTGTGGTGTTGATGACCTAGTTTCCTCATCCTTAAACCTCTACACTTGAATTAGCTATGAAGTATGTATGCATATTATGGAATGATTGCTATATGATTGAAAGGTAGTTCTCATGATTGTAGTGTAATGTAAAGTGAAAGGTTTACTCACTTGCTAAATGTTTCTAAAGTGAAAGGATTGTTACTCACTTATGAACACATATGAGCTATTATGATAAGATGTCCTAGTAAAGGCTAATGTGAACTTATGTGATGACTAAATATGATTACAAAAGGGAATCAGATGCTTAGCACCCAAAGGGTATGTAAATGAAATGGGTGTCTCATGTTTAGTAAGTCCGGCTCCCCACATAGGTTTTCTCATGTTTAACAAGTCCGAATTACCTACGGTAAGTGTTGTCTCATGAGATGTAAACCCCCACGTTTAGTAAGTTAGGGTTTCTTGAAGCAATATCCTTGACCCTTAACTATGTGCCCACATAGGATTCTAGCTTAGTGGATCCACCTAGATAGCTATGTACGAATGGTTACACCTTAGGCAACTGTTAACCCTCTCTTTTCAGTGTGGGAGTAGAACACTGAATTCCATGTAGCTCTCATGGTCTATGTCGATTATTGTAATATTTCCCTAATGTAAAAGTAAATGAAGGTATGAAAGGTGTGAACTCTTACTAGGGCTTTCTTAAAGGTTTCTACATAGTGTAAGGGAGGGTATGGGACTTTTCTTGCACTTTGCACTTGTGGGATCCTAAGAGATGGTTGTAGTAGTGTTCTCTTATGATTATGATTATTATGACTTATGTATGTTGATGCTATGTTATGTATGATCATTATGAATATGGTAAGTTATGATGAAATATGATCTTATGAATGTATGCATGAAGTAGGTTGCTTAATGTGATACTTGGCTTTGAATAGGGTTATGGGGTTCTATTCTTTGCATTGCACTAGTATTACTTGGGTTGTCTACATGTTGGGATGATATTATGTTGGTTTGGACTATGATACTTAATTTGTGTGCATATTGGATTTACTTGGCAAAAAGCATGTTTTGAATAAAATGTCCTTTTATGCATGTTTCAATGGTTTTTATGCATAGTAGTCATACTTAGTACGTGTTGTACTAACCCATATTTTCTCTCTTTTCCCAAACATTTAGGTTTGGGCCATTGAGGATTCAAGCTTACTTCTCAAGACACTTGGAGTTGCTTCCCCAAGTTGGTGAGTCCTCAAGTCCGAGGACAAGACCCTATGATCTAGCTTCTATGTTTAGTTCTTTGCTTATGTTGAAAGACATTGTTGTATTTCCTATTTGCAAGACTTCTTATTGATGTAAGGGCTAAGTCCCATTTTCAATACTTCTATGTTTAGATGGTGCATTGTGACGAAGTTAGATTCTATTTTTCATATATGAAGTAAAGTTGAATTTCCAAAGTAAAAGTTTTAAATTTTCTGTGATTTTATTCTATGATACATGTTATGATGAATGTTAAGGGCTTGTATAAGACCTCCTCGAGGTCGAATACACCGGTAACGACTAGGGGGTGCTCTCGAGTCGTTACACATAACCCCTAATCAACACCAACAATCATCCTCACTAGTCTTTGTCACTTCCAACTGCCAAATATTTTTTAAGAATATTCTATTAATTGTTCTTTTTAAATTATTTTATTATAAAAAATAAATATTAAATTTATATATTCAAATAATAATAAAACTCATTATAATTATTTTGTATTCCTTTCTTAATACAAAATCATATTTAAGCATTTAACTCTTGATGCACATATAATATTTTAATTTTAAAAAAGCAACCTTTTTTTTTACTAAATATCAATCTAATTGTTTTTTTAAAACTAAATGTGGCAAAGGCCACCATTTATTTCAAAACAATAACAAAGTTCACAAAGAACAAAAAATATATGAAAAGGAAAAACAAAAACAAAGAACACAATAGAAACAATCTCAAGAAGAAGCAAAAGAGGGAAAGTTACGTCCATCCACAAAAAGATCAGATCTTCAAGATCCGTCCAGTCTCTGAGCAAAACTGAGTCTTCTACCATGAACTGATTGTGAAATAACCAAGATCATGCATGTGTTGGTTCGATTTCACTCTAGACATCAAAAAATCTCATTAATGTTGTATAATCGATTCCATTGAAGACTACTTCGATACAAAGCTAGTAAAAAATCATTTATCAATCTTCCATAAATATAACCTCAGTAATAGCTTGGACAATATAAGGAAAAGTTGATGACCAATTCACTATTTTCTCTTTTCAATAGGTTGAGCTTCAATAGAAGCTAATACCACTGTTAGAAAATAGGTTCATAGCATATTAATCACCAAGACAATTCAGGTACAAACCATCGAATTCCCCTCTCTTTAGAAATTTTTTGTACCCAAACCTAAAACATGAGGTTATTGCTCATCGTTATCTATGATAAGATTGTATCAGCTGATGTTGTTGTTGTAAATGGATGTTGTAGTGTCTTGAATGTCATAATTGAAATTTTGGCATTTTTGTATCATAATGTTTGCATTTCTATTTTTATCAAGGAGTAGAATATATTTTTTATTCTACTAGCAACTCTTGTAGGCTATTAAAGACTAAGACCAGCAAAATTAACAACTAGGTTAGTTAAATAATCTTCCAACTGATTGCCCTCTCTATAAATATGCTCCACAGAAATTTGCCCTTTCTCCATTAAACCTTTTATGTACTGGATCTCCAAAGAAATACTCCAAGGTACCTCCCAAAGTCCATCCAGTACCTTCTTCATAATTAAAGAATCAGTTTCTACCACCATATGGGCCATACTATTATTGAAACAAAAACTCCATACCATCTTTAATTGCTCCTACTTCAGCTATAAGTCTTGTGCCCTCGATTAGCTTCCTAGCTTCATCATACCTCAAATTAACTTCCCAATCCCTTATACAGAAACCAATTGCGCTAGGCCTTAGATTTCCTTTTGATAATCCATCACAGTTGCATTTGAAAGTATCTTTTTGTGGTTTCTCCCAAACTACCACTTTGCGACTGATCAACGGTGTCTATACTTTTGTAAACTACACAATAAAGGGCCATTACTTAGGTAAATACTTCAACCAACGATACCTTGTTCTAGCCAAGTTATACAAGCTTTTGTTTATTTCAAAAAGTAGATTGCTAAAAGTCCTACTTTCACCATGCCTTATAACATTTCTTCTTCTCCAAACATGCCCAAAATGAAAGCATGAATAGACTTGTACAGTGATTTTAGTGTTTAGCTTCGCAATCCACTTTCCACCACTTTTTAATTGTCACTAGAAGCTCTAGCAAAGGAATTTGATTCCCAGTAGCTACAATAAAATTTTCTCATACTCTCATAGAGGTAGGCCAAGTTAAAAACGAGTGTTGGATTGTTTCATGTACCCCTTCATTGCAACAACAACACCTTACATCATCTACTACTCCCATTTTGATCATCTCTTCTCGTTTGACCCAAATATTATCAAAAAACTCCTTCTTCACCTCAGCTCTTCTCAAAATCTCCCAAGCACTCCTTACAAAGAACTTACCAGATCCATTGAGCATCCGCGAAGGTTTATCCCAGGTATTAGTCACTTTTGGACATTGTATATCATTATGAATGTGAGTACTAATACTTTGTGGCAGAAATTGTTGCATCTTTGCATCATCCCATCCACCTTGATTCATTAAGCTCTCAACTTCATCTATGGACCTGCTTATCTAAAAATTTGGAGGAATCACATAGTACAGTGCTCCCAACGTTGTCAAGTTGTCAAACCAAACATTCAAATGACCACATTTTATTTCCCACTAGATTTCCTGATCAACAGAATCCTTAGCTTCGAGCAAGTGCTTCCATAATTGTGAGCCCCCTCTCTACTCCACATCATGAGGAATAACTTTTTTACAATACCTATGCCACATAAAGTTAGTCCAAAGTGTCTTCTTTGTCCTGAAAAAACCACCATAACTTAGCAAACAACACTTTTGAAATGTCAAACAAGGATCTAATCCTAGCCCTCCCTCATCTTTAGGCAAACAAATGTCAAACTATGAAACCCAATGTCTTCTTCTACCCTCATCACCACGGTTCCATAGGAATCGAGCAAAAAGCTTGTGGACATCATTGATGACACATTTGGAGGATTAACAATTGATAGTAGGTATATTGGGATGCTTTGTAATACACCATTAATCAAAACAGCTTTACCTCCAAATGAAAGAATCTTCCCTTTCTATGCTTAGAACTTCATCCTTATCTTCTTGATAAAATCATTGTAAAAGTTTTTCTTCTTCTTTGAATGAAACAAAGGGTACCCCAAGTACATAAAAGGGAATTTATCTTTAGAAAAATCAATTATCTCTTACCAAGTTTTGGGCAGTGTTCCTATAAACATAAAAGGAACTTTTTCTCTTGTTAATCAATTGTCCAGATTGCTTATCATACTCACCCAAAGTAAACATAATCAAGTCCAAAGTTATTTTGTCAGCTGATGTAAAACTAATGGTGTCATTTGCATAAGCTAAATGATTTAGTTAGAACTCCACTTAGGCAGTCCAAAACCTTTGAATTCATGATTATCCAATAGAGCATTCATAGCCCTAGATAGCACCGCATCACTAAGGATAATTAAAGTTAGTGATAGAGGATCTCCTTGTTTTACACCTCTAGAGAAATGGAAGAAATCATGAGCTTGACCATTAATAAGAACTGAGTATCAATTATTAGCAATAAGTCTTCAAATCATATCTACAAAGAAATCACAAAAACCCATCTTTAGTAGAACTCTGATAAGGAAATTCCACTCCACCCTATCATAAGCCTTTGTCTTATCAAGCTTGATAACCACATTAGTTGGCTTACCTCTTTTTCTACTATCAATGAAAATTTCTTGAGCTAGTAGAACATTCTCAACAGTATTCCTATGTTTTACAAAACCAGATTGGTTTTGTGAAATCAGGGAAGGTAACAACTTTCCAGGCCTGTCATGTATTGACCTTGAAATTATCTTGTTCAAAAAATTACTCAAACTAATAGGTCTAAGATCTGAGAAAGATTGGACTCTCTCTTTCTTTGGAATTAAGACCAAGTTAGTATGAGTAATGGATTTAGGAAGGGTATTTCCCTCAAAAATGGCCTTCACCACTTCTAAAACATCCTATTTGATAATGTCCCAACACGTTTGATAAAAAAAACAACTAATTAATCCATTAGGACCACTACTACTTTCAGCATTAAGCTCAAAATTGCTTTTACTTCCTCCGTGGTAGGAATCTGACATAGGGTATCATTACTCTCTTGATCAATCATTACTTGAACATGATGTAATAGAGATAAATCTACAGTTGTATCTTCAAAACTAAACTGCTTCTGATAGAACAATATAGCTTTCTTAGATACCTCTTCATAACCTTCAACCCATTCTCCATCCATTTTTGAATTCTACTAATATTCAACCTCTTCCTTTACCATTAACCAGGTTGTGGAAAAACCTAGTATTTTTGTCTCCTTCAGAAAACCACCGGATACCTAACTTTTGTCTCCAATACTCTTCCTCATAGTGCAAATATAACTACATCTCAGTTAGTGCCCTCTAGAGGATGGATCTATTTTCAGCAGGTGGGGATTCGTCAAATAATGTTTCTTTAATTCTAACCACTTCCTCCCTTATTGCCAACTGTTTGAAGATGTCCCCAAAACATTCCCTACTCCATTAGGAAAGACCAACTTTTGTTTTCTTCACCTTGTGTTTCCACCTGAGAATAACATTAGTCTCATCTCCAGTAACCTAATGCTCTTTAACTATATCCATGAAACCTTCATGCTCGGTCCAAAACTTGAGAAATTTGAAAGGTTTATGGACCTGGAATTGTTATTTTTACTTGTTAACGGCATGGGTGCATAGTCATACCCAGTTCTATCTAGGTGCTGAACCTCAAGATACCTAAAGTTATCCTGAAATACTTCATTAGCCACCATTCTGTCTAATCTTTTAACTATGCATTGGTCATCCACTCTTCCATTCCACCAAGTAAATGGACTACCTTTAAACATGATCTCATTCAATTCACAAGAATTTAAACAGAAGGCAAAATCTCCATACTTAAAAGAAAGAATAGGCAGACCACCCATTTTTTCCTCTTCATTCATGATAACATTGAAGTCCCCTCCTACAAACCAAGATAAGTGCATGTTGTTGGCAAGTCTATAAATATCTTCCCAAAGATCCAATCTTTCAAAAGCATTACATTTAGCATACACAATAGTAGATACAAATATCATATTATTATTTTTTAACCCTAACTTCATGGAAATTTGTTGAGTGGTGTCTAATAGGAGCTCAACGGAAAAACCTTCACTTGTAAACACCCAAATCTCCCCAATGTGATTATAAATAGCGGATTGCATCACAAGCCCTCTTTTATACCTTTGAATATATCTTGATTCTTGAAAGGGTTCGATTAAAGTTATCAAACTAAATTTATTATGTTTATGGAGCATTTGAACTCTATGAAAGGTCAATATTAATCAACTTTATCTTCTATACTAAAGTTATTTAAGATCATTGAGAATTTGATTTGGCGTCCCTCCTTAGACCCATTCTTGTAGGATGTGTGATGCTTATCGTGACCAACGACACTATCCTACAATATGAGTGTCTACGATCGTCGATAATATAGTAACTCAATCGAGGGTTGGGATCGTGTCCCAAGGGAGCGGTTTTTGAGAATTAATAACCAATTAGAATTTCATTCAAGTTAGTCATAGTTAAAGATGTTTGCGATAAAAGACATAGTAAATTAAAGGGGGTGACACGAATGTGTCAAATATCAAATGGGGGTTTTGTAACAAGTGCTAAAATAGCAAAATAAACAAGAAAATCAAGTATGGGGAAAGGTTCTTAGGATGTGACCGCAATACAAGTTGAGATAAATTGTTAGGTACATGCTTTCAATAGGAAATTTGCAAGATAATGGTGACTAGGTTAAGCTTTAAATGGAAATAAGTTCCCTCTCGGGCAACTTACCCCGTTTCAAATGCGTTCCTCTCGGACACTCATTTGCCGCATGAAGACCAGCCTACGCCTTACCCCGCTCACTCTCTCGAGCTGAGTGTTAGGATATGGGACACTATTTCCATTAAAACAAAGCCCTAAATGAGTCCAATTTGTAGATTCATCAACACCCCCCAACTTACGCGTTTTCTTGTCCTCAAGCAAACTCAAGTTCAGCCATTCAAAAAGGGTGCCTTAAACAATGCTACACAACACTAAATCATGAATGCACACAATAAGACTCAATTTACTTATGCAAGGATCAATTGTGTACTTGAAGATTCAAATTGTGACACACCATCACCAAAGATTCTCATGCTCGCAATACTTGCTACTTGTGCAAGTTCAAGCTCAACAAAAGTATCTAAATGCCCTTGCACAAAGAATGATTCCATATTCACACACACATATGAGTCAATTTAAAATCAGGAGTCAGATACAACGCTCACACTCAAAAAGAGAAACACAATGCATGTTTTCACCCATAGGTTTGCCCTTATTTTCTAATTGACTTTCGATCCAGCTTACTCAAGATCAAAAAGGTGTTTCTAAGGCTTGTAATGGAGCTGAGTGCAAAGGTATGGTCATTTAGGCTTAGTGACTTTTTCCTCGTGAGATGTGATGTTCTCAAGACATCCTCTTCCCTTCCTTCCTCAATTCTTCTTCTAGTGCTCATAAGTCATCCTATTATTCGTTCTCCATGTATTACTTGGAAACCTAGTTTCTTTTGCCCTTTTATTCTACAACTTTCTTTTTCTTTCTTTTCTTTTTCTCTTTTTTTATATACAGGGTTTCCATTTTGTTTTGCAATACAATAGGTTCAGGAGGCTTTCTTGCACTTCTTGACTTTTCCTTTTCCTTTTCACCACACCCCCAACTTAGACTTTTGGCCCAAGTTGTCTATTCACTAAAAACATCTCAAGAGGGTTATAGGTAGTGGATGAAAAAATGTAGGGTTTATCAAGGTTCTTCCAAAGAAAGGTAAGGCTCAAAGGTTTACAAAAGAGTTTCATACGCTCATAGGTAGGTCACAAAAATAGGTATATGTCAAATTGGCTCACACTCTTTAAAATTGCGTAAGATCATCTCAAGAGGACACCTTTCTAAATCAATCAGACTAACGGGGCAAATTCTAGGTTTATTCATGCATGGTTCAAAGTAAGCTAATCACACAAGGCGTCGATACTTCAATCAAACCAGACTAGACACGCTCGCTAGTGTGCAACGGTCATCACAAGAGAATCAATTTGATAAATGGCTAATCACAACGAGATACAAAGAGTTCACATATTGTCTATGCAACTTCATTTGGCCTCATTATAGCCGTAAATTCATGTTTATTCAATTGGGAGCACTATTCAAGTCATCAGTATTGATCGAAACCAAGACTCAAATTGTTTTTCAACGCAAGAGGTGGCGAAATTTTTTCGAAAGGATCAAAATTATTTTGCAAGTGAAACAACAGGAGCCATGAGCTCAAACATCCACAGAAAAGTAGTAATTTAAAATAATAATTAAGAACAGACAACCCAAATATCAAAATAACATACAAAAGGTGTGGGCCTCACCCCACCACAAATAAAAAGTGTTTGTCCTCAAATGCATATAATAAAATATACAGAAAGGGCAGATAAAGAAAAACTGAGATGGAGGTAAAGAGGGGATCCTGCTTAAGCAGTCACTCCATCTATTTGGGCATCAGTGCCCGGTGTGTTATCATTCTGACCAGTTTCCTCTTTCTCTTTTTGCTCTGCTTCAGCCTCTATAGCAATATTAGCCTCCACCATATTATTATTTTGTGAGCTATTTTAAAGGCATGTATTGCGTTGATGAACCCTCGGGTCCACGAAGGTACATTAGGGTCAATTGGCACCCTCCTCCTCGAACTGGCTATCTTGTTCTCGCTATTTGCATTTCTTCTGAACTTTTGAACTCTTATGTGTCTCGGTGGCATGTTCCTTCCAGCAACTTTCGATCTGGCCATGTCTGCAAAGTCTTGAGATAATGTTATAATATATTTGACAACCAAAACAAAGACATACTGTTGTAGGAATATTTGTCAGTCCAGTTGGTGGGTCGCCGAGTACATTCGGCGAACAATGGGTTATCCGCTGAAGGTCACTGTGCAGAAGCGAATAGGGATGCAGACAAAAGGCGACCAAGAAGAATTTCGGTGAGTCACCGAGTGCTTTTGGCGACCTCGTGCTTCTCGCTGAAAGTTACAGATGCCACAATAAAATGAAGCATGATAATAAAGGCGAGATAATGCAGTTTGACGAAGCGCAAAGTGGCTCGGCGAGCTCATCATAGCTCGCTGATTTACCCAACGTGCCTACTTTTGACCCAACTTTTCAAAATCAGCCCCGCATTCCCCAAAAGAAAGTTTAAGCTGACATAGCACAAATTAGACCAGGACCTATAATATACGAACACCACCCATCACTCATTAACTCAACTAGAAGCATTAGAGAACAAGATTTTGGCAGCTTAAGCAAGATTATCGAATAACAATTAACAATTAACCCATTTTTATCCAATAGGGAAGGTTCAGCAGAGTTCAACAATACCAAAGAGTTTGCAAATGAGTACAATTTTGACAAAAAATTACAGGGATCAGGAAGCTAACCTTTTGTACTGATTAAGAAGTTACTGAGGTGTTAGGCGACAATGCAATCCAAATCCGCACACAAATTTATGAATCAAAATACTTCAAGAGTGCAAGGAAATTAAGACTAAAGTGCAGGTGTGAGTTTAGTAGGATGAAGAAATGAGAGAAAATGAACGAACCAAAATATTTAAACCTATGGCCTTCAAAAACCATCCAGTTTCTGCCCATTCGGCGATGTACATTGGGTACGCTTATTCACTCGGTGAAGCGCCAAGTGTCTAGTCTTTTCGCCAAATGTAACAAGACTCGCAGCTCATGTGAGGATCTCAACGGCGGTCTATATTGCAATCGCCAACATGGTTGGGGATTCGTCATTAATTTTCTACTGAACGCCAAGTTTTATAGAATCCCAGCTGACATTGCCTTGAGTCACCCGGCGAAAAGAGTCGTGCTCACCGATATCATCAGCGATCCACCAACTGGACTTGTTGTTTGCCTTCATACATTATTTCACTCTCCTCCCTTTCTTTAACATGTACAGACTACACACTATTATTTTCTCAAAGTAAAAAAAATCAATAAAGGGTTTTGGGTGGCCTCCCAAGCAGCGCCTTAGTTAACATCGTGGCACGACGTTAGTCCACCTTCAACTCTCATCCTCGGGGTTAGCCATAGTGTCACTAGGCAAGCCTCATTACTGTCTCAGATCTAGGTGAGACGAGATGTGACCCATTAGGGTCTCCAACTGCTTGATTGAAACAGAATGGGAGGTAATGGTCTGGCTGAGGGTGGAAACATCCTCTTTCATGCCTTTCAGCAGTTTGTCTGACCCTTCAACTTTGTTGAGGATGTGCGAAAGCATATCCTCAGACCTACTACCCTCCGAGTCCTTTGGCTTTTGGCGTTCGTGGGAGGCACATATCTGTCTTTCTCCCCATCTTTCCAATTAGGATTTTGGTCAATCCTTCCATCCTTCATCTCTAGACCAACCTTGATTTCCACCCTGCCTTGGGTAATTTGATCGATAACCACCACCTTGGTTGGCTAGGAAGTTTACCTCTTCATTATACAAGGCGTTGAAACCTGCTTCCTCAGGATTTGCACACTCGACCCCCACAACATTGACACCATGGGTACCAGCCCCATGACATTTTCGGATAGAATATCAAGTTGTGTCATGATCTTGGCCATATTTTGATCTCTCTCATTGTCTTTTTCAACCTGCTCCTTAGATAGCTGAAATGTGACCGGTGAGACTTGATCTTTGCGGGTGTACCACGCCCTGTTGATGGTTGTCATACCATCAAGGAATTGAGCTGCCACGACGTATGGTTGTTGCATTAAGCCTCCGGGTGAGAGTTGGTCAGCTACACCCTTGTTTACTGAGTCTAGACTCCAATTGAAGTATTGAAGGAGCACATTGTCAGGAAGACCATGTGTGGGGCATTGTTGCACCAGATTTTTAAATCTGAGCCAGGTTTCGTGTAGAGGTACGCCATTCAGACACTTAAAGCAGGCCCACCTCTCTATTTCCCCTTCTTCCTAACCAAAAATAAAAACTCAGAGAACCATAAAGGGGAAATAGTGCATTTTTGATGGATTAGATTAGAGACATCGGAAATGATTGAGTTGGGTATCTCAAATGTGAGTTACAACATAATATGAAACTATGGAAGTGTGAGTTGCATTTGATTCCATATGCAAGGCAATAACATACATATAGGTTGGTTGATTAGAATATCTCCATTTTTGCCATGAAATCTGAATTGGCTATCATTAATTATTTCTTGCACTTTTCCTACCACAGAAATAGAACATGAAGTATAATTACCAAACGGGTAAGTATTAATTTGGAAATCACTCAAATGACAAACTTTTGGCTTTTTGAAATAAATATCATTGATGCAATAGCTTTCCTTGAAGTTTCAATAACTTTGGTTTCTTGTTGCTTCTTCTTCAATTCAAGCTCCTCAATCTTTCTGCTCAAATAAAAACACAGCCATAGGTGTTTATATATCACCAATGTAAAAGCTTAAAATTACAGTATAGAATCACCAGTACATTCACCTTTTCAGCTTTCCAACTTCTACTTCCAGCTGTTTAAAATAGGAAAGGATAGAGATCTTTTGTTTGTTCATACTTGTTGTGCTTACTCATATTAGTTTTTGTTCTCTATTTAGTCAAATTTATTTTATAGTTTACCCCATCTTCAATGTGAAAGTCAACTTTTGATAAATTCATCACTTACACATCATCAAGAGGGACATTGATAGATTCTATTGAGAGGTTCTTAATTCTTTGCCTAGACTCAAAGAAAGAAAAGAAAAGAAGAGGAATAGTCAAAGTAGTGGCAACAACTGAATTACCAAATTTAACTCTATCTGTAAATTCTAACTCTTACATAATAATACAAATATGTGTGACAAGTAGGAGAAAAATAAACTATACAGTTATTTGAATGATACTCACAGGAGAGCGGCCCTATAGAGCAGGGCGCCGACTACTTTGAACATCTGTTAACTTTTGGGAAGTAGATGTTTTTGCCAGTTCAGAACCTAATTGTTCACCACAGTTAGTCCTAGAATCTTGGACTAGAAATTTTTTTGGTATAGGTTATGTAGAAACATGTCTCTTCACATATTTACTACCACAACTGATATATAAGAACTTACAAAACTGTATATATTTTTGTTTTTAGGATGTATACAACTATATGTTAACCAAACATAATCAAGTTCATGTGTAAGTGCTAGAATTCTTGTGAAGAAAAGAAAGAGAAGCAATAAAAATAAGTTCAGTTACTTCAACTCTTCGAGCATATCATCAAACAACTTAATTGCATTACAGTGCACTTAAAAATCTTCCTATGCCCACCAAAATTTGACTTCTTAGAAAAATTTGAAAGAAAACTATTACAATACTATATTTGTGCAACTTCTTCATTATTCTCTGTAAGCTCTTTTATTTTTTATGGTGGATTATTCTTAGGTATTAGACAATGATATTACAAAATGGAAATATATAAGAAAGGAAATAAATATTATATCAAAAGTCATTTTTACTGTTACGATATGTTGCTTATTAATATTGTTTAGCAGTAATATAGAAAATGTACCTCTTGAGCTTTGGAATTATGGGCATATCAATTACATGAAAAAGAACTTGCTCAATATTGATTGTGCTAGTTAGGGAAACCTGGGTAAGAGTTCCTACAGAATGTGTTAGAAGACATGAATCAGCACCAGAAAAAATAGAATCATTAATTAATTAAAATATGAAAAAAGTTTAACAAACGTCACTTGCAATGACCATCAATGAGTCGCATGAACTGGGTAAAGTAATCAATAACACAAGACAAAATGTTCGAAAACCAACCTAAAACAAATGCTCCCCAGTTTTTTTCAACTCCCTCAACAGCAGCTACAATTGCCTTTCCTTTCTCTGCTGACCTTTCAAGGCGAGCAACAGCATCATAAAGACATTTTGCTATATCAAGCAAAGTAATGACCTCACCATTTTCTACAACTAGAAAATGTCTAAATTTTCCAACAGTGAGTAAGTAACCAACCATACTTAGGGTGAGATGTAGCATAAAGTTACAAAAAAATAATACATTCAGTTATTTCAAATACACCAACCTAGCACCATTTTTTGCAATGCTTCTACAACAAGTGTGTTTGAAAGCATAAAAACATGATGTTTTGTCATATCCTTTGAAATAGGTTTACTTCACATGCAATAACTCTGGTTGTTATATCCTTCAGGAAGAAAAAAACACAGATACAAAAATAAAGAAAGAGTAAGTCAACTATATCAACTTATACTTGAGTCTATTGAGTTAAAAGCAGGATTGAGTTTTAACCTTATCCATCAATATACCACATAGTAATGCATTCGAGTCAGTTAGCAATAAAACATCAACTCTGCAACCAGCCATCCTGCGACAAGCATCATAAATACTTGTAGAATCAGATACCGTTATACCTTTAGAAAGCTGGAGTCTCTTCACTGTCCTCTCTCCAGTCAGACCCCTATTTCATATGTTAGAGAGAATCAATCATCTTATTTGAAAAGTAATACACAAGTGAGGTTAATAATCCAACAGTAAACCTGACACTATGATTATATAAGTTAGCAAGTGCGTAATCCACATAAGTTAGCAAGTACGTTATTCATTCAGATTAAATGACCAACTGCAGAACAAGTAAGCTTGAGTTATTTGACGTAGAATGAGAATACAAACTTCACATTACTTTACAGTATAATTTGGCTTAAACCACATAGGACAGCCTTTATATTCAAGAATTGTAGTGCAACGTAAGTGGTACGGGACATTGAAGATTAAGAAGCTACAGGCTGAAAAATTATTGCCCATGGATCAATCCGAGCGAAAGATATTACACAATGCAAATTTTATTTTTTTCTTGCAAAAGAAGAATAAAATAAGAAGTAAGAAGAGTATTCAGAGCACTCCTAAACAGTCTGGAACAAACAAAAGATTTATCAAGGCACTTCAATCAAGTTTTAGAATAACATATCATCTAATACCTTCAGAAATTTATGTATTTTAAAAAAAAAAATAAGAAGCTGCGCATCAAAGATGCCCTGGGGATCCAACATGTGCATCTTAGTCTCGATAGATAACTTCCCCCGTTTGCATCATTTTTTAGAGTCTACAGTTTTACTAACCATGATTCAATCCCAACTCACTAGATATATTGTGTCCTACACTTTCAAGAAACTTTTAACGGAAAAATCCAATCCAACTCAATGAACTGGATGACAAATTGATGCAAGAGCTAAAAAGAGAAAAAGAACATGAAATCAATAAGAAGTAAATAATCGAATAAAAATAACAATGAAAAGCAATATGCTACGTGGTTGTTGGATTGCAGAATTGGTAGACATATATAAGTAAATAGATGAAAAGTCCAATATAATGTTAAATTGTTTTTTATCGATAAGGAAGCAACCATGTTGAAACTAGTTATTCTGTAATACAAAAATTTAATAATACAATTAGGATATTGACTATCTTTCATGTGGAACTCATCCACAAAAAATAAACAATGGTTCTTCTATAGACTCTTAATGGTAAAACTGTTATCCGATGCCCAAGTGACCTTTCACAACAGAGCTTACAGCCTACATATTATTGATTCATGGAATGCAAATGCCTAACAGAGTTAATTCTCTATCATTTTCTTCATTTAAACTTTCGATCATCTCCATGAGTTGAAACCTCTAAATCACCATTTTAAGAGATTTTGCATCCAAAAAGAATTTTGATCTAATTCGTATTTGAGAATCAATTTAATTTTTAGATTCTCTTAATCAAATTAAATGCATCAGATGAATAAAAAATATTGAAATCAAAGGAAAACAATCAATTGTTTAGATTTCTTTTAGTTTAGTTCAAGTGTTCAAATAACAGACATCCCCCCTAAATTGGAAAATGGCATATTTAATTATGTCACATGTATTCCCCAAAAAGACCAAATGAGAAAAAGAATGAGGAAAGAAGAACTAGTCTTGAAGATCGAGACAAAATCCCAACCCATTATGTTATTGTTTTTCCCCTTCTAATGTGAAGTGCCTCATGCCCTCATCTCACCAACAACATCACCCTATCAGTGTGAAAATATAAAGTTCCTATGACATGTACAAGTTTTTGGATAAATATATTAATCTTAACCTACTCCTGATGTCCATGCTACCTAAAACTAAAAGCATCTTACTAATACATAGGCTCACGTAATCTAAAAGCAAACAAAATGAATCACAAACATTTCAAAACTCAATTTATAGCACCACTCCAAAATACCTGACCAATTTAAATGGATAACGAGTTTAATCTTTATGTAATATAATGAAATAGAAATTTTGAAAAAGTGAAGATTATTTAGATCTAAAATTGCATCTAACATTTCAAAAATGCATAGAATAAAATATAACTATATAAATTATAATTTTAAAATACCAACGGAGCGAGTCTGATGAACGAGAATAAGGATGCAATATATGAGTAGAGTGACTGATTATATCTTCCGTGCCAGAGCTCGTATTTGCTCCCTTAGATTCCTCAATTCCTCTGAACGATGTTGGAATTCTTGAAACTAGTTTTCCAGTTTCCCGGTTGAAGGCAAGGAAGGACTAGGGAAATCATCATATGTCATCAAAGAAGAGAGAAATATACAATGACGATGAGATTTGCAGAACAATGAACTCGATAAGGTTACAATGGAGAATTTATGGATGGAAATGAGAAGGAGAGGGAAATAGGATTTAGGGTATGAGAACAACTCATATTTTTATTTGGGGAAAAACGTTTTGGGCAAACAAATAGCTTCTCTTTTGATTTGGATAAAGTGCAGCTCCTATTTTAATTTGGGGCAAAATGTTTTTTAGAGTGTATTTCTTTGTATAGAATTTTTCTTTTATGGGTTCCTTTTTTGACAAATTAGAAATTGGGGGGAAAGTTAAATATATTGGAGGGAATACAATATTTTAGTTAAAATTTTGGGAAAATTATAAGGCTACACTTGTAAAGTGTTGTTTTTAAAATTATAAAAATAGCACACTTTAAAAGTGTAGTCATATGTGTAAATAGGCATTGCCAAATATATCACGATATTGCAACACCTATAAAGTGTAACCTTTACCACTAAAGAGTATGTTTTACAAGTGTAGCTAATGTTACCGTGGCAAAAAGCTAAAAGCTAAGGCTACACTTTAAAAGCGTACCCAAAAATACTATAGGCAACACTTTATAAGCGTTGTCCAGATTTAGTGTGACCTTAGGCCTAAAATGTTGTAGTGTGATACAATATGGCCTAAGAAAGCTACAGAGTCCAACCAGAACTCACACTTAGAAAACTTTGCATAAAGTTCTCGGTCTCGAAGAACCTGAAGGACTTCTCGCGGATGATCTGCATACTCAGCTTTTGAACATGAATACACCAAAATATCATCAATAAATACAATCACAAACAAGTCTAGATACGACACGAATATACTATTCATCAGGTCCATGAACACTGCTCGGGCATTAGTTAATCCAAAAGACATTACCAAGAACTCAAAGTGTCTATATCTGGTTCTAAAAGTTGTCTTTGGAACATCTTTCTCCCGAACTCGTATCTGGTGGTACCCTAATATTAAATCAATCTTTAGAAGCACTTAGCACATTGTAATTGATGAAACAAGTCATCAATCCTCGAAAGGGGATACTTATTCTTTATAGTCGCCTTATTCAACTGTTGATAATCGATACACATTCTTAGTGAGCCATCTTTCTTCCTCACGAATAACACTGGCACACCCCATGGTGAAGCACTAGGCCTGATAAATCCTTTATCCAGCAAGTCTTTTAGCTGATCCTTCAACTTCTTTAGCTCAGCATGAGCCATTCCATAAGGAGAGATATATATGGGTTGTGTATTTGGTAGCATATCGATAGCAAAATCAATTTCCCATTGTGGAGGTATACCAGGAAGCTCATCTGGAAATACATCTAAAAATTCATGAACTATCGAAATAGACTAAATAATCAGTGGTTCTGCATCTATATCTGTAACGACCCGTAAAACGAATAAGTGAAACTAAAGCCTAACTAGTGAGTATGTGAGTTTTTCATGAGGTTTGAGGTGGTTTAATGTTGTACCAAGCTATGTTTGAGGGGTTTAGGGGTTAAACGTCAAGGTACGACTCCCCAAGGACCACCCCCAAGACCCTAAAGAACCTTGAAGTTGGCCAAAATGGGGTGAACCATGGAAAGGGTCCAAGCCCCGTAGGTCCATCCACTGTCCGTGGATGGCCTCCGTGGGTCAGACCCCATGAACCAAGCTGCAGCCCAGACCATGGACCAACAACACGATCCGTTAGTGGACTCACGGTCCGTGAGTCACACCTATGATTCTGGTTTGGGTTCGGCCTTAGTAGGGGCTAAGTGGTAAATTCCTTTTATGATCTTTTAAGTGTATGGATGGTTATTTTAGGTTTATTAAGATATTTTAAGAGTATTAAAACATTAAAACACTCATTTATATTTCATTACTCAAATCAAACCTCCCCTCCCCTCCAAAAGTTCTCTCTTTAGAAACCTCCATTTGAGGTGAAGATTTCAAGCTTCCAAGGTCAAATCATCAAGTTTTTCAAGGGGATTTCGTGGACTTCTTGTCTAAAATGTATGGTGGTCTTCATCCTTGACTTATTATCTTTCAAGGAGCCAATCTCAAAAGTGATTTCAAGTCTCCAATGTTTTCTCTAAAACTCTAGTTTTCAATCTATGCATGGGTTTGATTCTAAATGATTTCCAAAGGCTTTAATGCATTGATTTGTGAATGAATTGTGGATTTAAAGATGAATTAAGATGATTTCTTCCTAGAACCCTTGTTTTCCCCCAAATTCCTAAGTTGTGATTTGAGATTGGGATTTGATTGATTATGATGGAATGTGAATTGTTTATGTTTATATGGATATAGAATGTTGTAATTATGATATTACCCTTGCCTAATTGTATTGATCCACTTGAAAGGTGGAGGTGTTTAATTACTATGTATAGTGTGATCATGGCCTTGAAAGGGAAAGTATGAATGTTTAATGGGTGATTATAATGAGAAGGAGATGTATGTGATTCCAATGATAGAATAGTGATCATGTATAGAATGTAAATGTGTTATTATTGAAAGGTTATTTCTCTATTAACACTCATGAATGTTGATGATGGAATGTGAAGGGCTCTATAATGTAATGTAGTATATCTTGAATTGGTAGGCTTGTGCATCCTATTCTTGTATATATATGAAAGAAATATGATTATTGTATATTGAATTGGTAGGCTAAGGCATACTTTTCTTGTATGGTGGCCTTTCATAAGGAGTCTAGGAACTAATGTGTTATTAAACCTTGGATCGGTAGACTTAATGGTGGTGGCTCTTCCTTGTGTGAATGTTAAATCTTGAAACAGTAGAACTAATGGTGGTGGCCCTTTCTTGTGTGAAATGATGAACCTAGAAACGGTAGACCTAATGATGGTGGCTCTTTCTAGGAAAATCAATGAGCTATCCTTAAATGTACCTTGAATCGGTAGACCTAATGGTGGTGACCTTTTATGTGTAATGTACCTTGGGTCGGTAGACCTAATGTTGGTGGTCCTCTGAAGTACAACAATGTAATGTGAATGAACTACTCTATTGGAATGAAGGCTAAGCACCGAGTGGATATGGCTAAGATGGTGACTCTCCCAATGTTAAGTTGAGTCCAATGAACATCTTTCTTATCCCATAATTGTTCCTACATAGGATGTTTACTAGTTCTACCCTAGGCAAGTAGAACACCTTCCTTCGGTGTAGGGTTATATGACACCAGATTCCATGATTTAGCTCTCATGGTCTATGTCGGTTAATGCCTATTCTCATCATGTTAGATGTGCATTATGGTTTCTTGAGAGGTTCTATGAAGTGTGGATGGTAGTATGGGATGTCATCTATGCATTGAATGAGTAGGCTTTGAGAGGGTCATAATGAGTTCTCTAAGTCTTATTGGCTAATGTATGAAAGTCCTCTAAATAATGTTATTGAATAATGTTGACTCTTATATGCTTAAATGTAAATGATGCATACTATACTTGGATTGTATTATGAGCTACTTCCTTGTCATGACTTGTTGTATTTGAATGTGCCTTGCTTATGGTGACTTCAAAGAAGTACTTAGTGTGAGTAGTAGTATGGGATGCTACTTACACATTGCACAAGTATGACTTAGAGTTGTCTTAGGTGATGGTCCTTTTAATGATATGACTTGTGTAATGTTTAGCTCTTATGAGTGAGTATTTTTGAAGATGGAAAGGTTGAATGGTAAGTTCAGTTTTGGTGACCTTAACATGGTACCTTGGTGTGGATGGTGGTATGGGACATTATCCCTACATTGCACAAGGTATAGCCTGAGGGTTACTTGAGGTGAAGGTTTAATGTGAAGGTAATGGCTTAAATGTTGATTGTGTCTCTAATGTTGATAAATGGCTTGCATGTTGGTTATGTTTGAATATTATGTCTCTTATGCTTATGTTCATGAAGTTTTATCAAAATGGCATACTAGCATGACTTTCAAATAAAATGTCCGTTTTAAGCATGTTTTTGCATGGCTATCATATTTAGTACTTAATTGTGCTAACCCAGTCTTCTTCTATGTTTTTACTACAAGTGTAGGTTCCGGCAAGTGATTGCTTCTATCTAAATCGAAGTGCTTGGATTGCTATTCTTCCAAGATCAAGTGGTATGTCCTCATAGATCGAGGACAAGTGTTTAGAAGTTTCTTTTATTTCATGTAATAGACAATTTTAGTCTTTTCGACTGTAAAGGGCTGTGACCCTACTTTAGTTTTCATGTCATTGTTTAGATGGCCATGTAAGACTTAGACTTCCGTTGTGTATTTCAAAAGATTTTTAATTAGTATTTTTGGATTGTTTGGATTTAAATAAGTTTTTAATTCCGCACTATTTCTATGTCAAATGCAATGAAATGCTATGAGGCTTGTATTAGACCCCTTCGAGGTTGAGTACGCTGTGTCGTATCTAGGAGCAAGCCTTGGGTCATGACAATATCAAGAACGTGAATAAGATGATAAATACAACCCTTAGTAATCATCCTCCTCACCTTAAGATAGGAAATAAACCTACCTTTTGGCATTGTTGTATCGCCTTTCCATTCCCAAACTGCCTCTCCTGGAAAGTGGAATCTAACAATCTTTGTCTGGCACTCAACATTAGCATAACAAGACGCTAACTAGTCCATACCCATAATGACATCGAAATTGACCATCTTTAACTCTACGAGGTCTACAAAGGTCTGACGGTCGATAATTTCTACCGTGCAACCTTGATAGACTCTCCTGGCAATAATAGACTCACCAACTGGTGTAGATACAATAAAGGGTCGATCTAATGACTCTGCTACTATACATAACTTCCCCACAACAAATGGAGTAACATAAGACAAAGTAGATCCAGGATCTATCAATGCATAAACACAATGGGAGCAAACAATCAATGCACCTGTCACAACATCTGGTGATGACTCTGAGTCCTGTCAGCTAGAAAGTGAAAATGTACGATTCTGGCAACTACCAGAACTAGATGCTCCCTCTCTGCCTCTGCCCTCTACCTCTACTTGTTGAAGTCTGGGGTCCACGCATTGTAGACTGTGCTAATGAGGAAGAACCCACTACTGTAACGACCCTCAAAATGAAGTAGGATAAAGTAGAGCCTCACATGATTTTTATGCATTATAACTTTTCAAAATAATGAAGAATAACCTTTTTAGTTAGCTTTAAAGATTTTGGAAGTAAAACGTCAAGGGACGACCAAGACGTTCGGAAACTACTCTTTTACGTGTTGGTATGTTCTAGTATGTTGTTCATGTTTTTATGTGTTGTTTGGAGTCTAAAATCAGTGAAAGTAACCCTAGTATCTTAATAAATGTTTTTAGGGTCAAAACGTTCGGATACGATACCCCGGGGACCACCCTAAGGGTCCTCGAGGAGGACCCCAACCTTGGCCAAGCAAGCTGCCAAGGCAGCTTGAAGTTGTGCTTGGAGGGAGCATGTCCGCGTCGCGGACTAGCTCCACCAAGGACCAAAAGTTTGGTCCACGTCACGGACATGTCGCAGACTCTACTGTCTTGAATTTAATTTCCAGAAAACTTATGGGAACACCTCCGCGTCGCGAACTTGTTTCTCGACGAAATCTGCGAAAATAAAACTCAAGTTTGACTTGTTTAAAAGGTCCAACTAAGTGAGGGGTAGTTTGGGTACTTTGGGGAATTATTATAAACGGTTATTCTACCTATTTTAGAGTATTTTAAGTTGGTTAAAACCCCAAAATATAAAATTAGACCCCATTCTTCAAATTGACCCTTCCCTCTCAAAATAGATTCTCTCAAAAACTCCATTGAAGACCTTGATGAGGCTCAAGCTAGAAGAAGAGTTTTCAACTGTTTTCTTCTTCAATTTCATGGGTCTTCAATAATTAAGGTATGGTGACTCTTGATTCTTGAATAACCTCTCATTTAAGGAGTTCTATCAAAGATTTTCAAAAGTGATGCAAAGACCAAAATTCCCAATTTTCAATCTAAACATGGGTCTTTGTCAAATGATTTTATAAATCATTCTATTGATGAATTAATGTGGAATTAAGGTTTTCAAGATAATTTTCAAAGGAATTCTTAAAGAACCCATGATCCCCAAATTCTCGAAAATTGGCCTATGATGTGGGTCTTTGTGAATATGATCTCTATTGGTGAAATTATGTTTAAGATTAGATTGTATTGATGTTTCTTATGATTATGTATACTTATTCATGTTGAATTGTTGGTATATTGATGAGTTGAGGATTATGGCCTTATGGGAAAAGTTATGGGTTGATCCCTTTGTTTATAGAATTGTACTTAGATTGTGTTTATGTTATTGAATTACATTGTTGATTCCTATTAATATCTATGTCAATTGATTATGAATTGTTGAGGATTGATCCATGTGATCATGGTTTGGAGAATTGGTAAGTTGACCTAACTTCTAGTCTATAGTATGAGAATTGATGTTGTGTGGTTTGATCCACTTATGGTGGAGGTGTTCACTTCTTGTCTATACATGAATGTTGATATCATGGCCTTGAAGGCAATAGATGTGAAGTGAATTGATGATTATGATGCATATGTTTATGAAGTTATGCTATGAAGGTTATGTATGAAATCCTCAATGCTAGCATGATGTTTAAAGTGTGTTGATGATGAGGAGTATAATGTGAATGATAATGTTAGGGATAAGGTGTGGTCTACATGATTGATTATGTTAGGTACTATTATGGAATAACCCCTACCTATATGACCCTTATATGAATGTTTGATCATATACATGTTAGGAGTACTTATTCAATGTTGAATGTGTCCTTGTCTCCTATGATGAAGTGTGGGTGTGTGGTCTAGAATCCCTAAGGGCTTTATATGTGAATTACTCATGAATTGGGGACATTGTGAATGTGTTGTGATCCCTTTAAGGGAAGAACACTCAATATCAATGTTGTTGCTAATATGTCACTAGGATGACCAATATGCGCACACACACTCTACATGTATAGCTATGAATATGATGTGTTATGGTGTCTATTGAAAGATGAACTCTTATATGCACCCTTACATCTTATTAGGCATGTAAAGTGTATGATTAGAGGTATGAATATGTGTTGTATAAAGGTGTTTATGCGAAAGGCTTTCTCACATATGTACACACACATGAATGAATGAATAAGATTTATAATAATCTAGTGAAAGTGAGTCTCTTGAAAGGTTTCCTCAATTGTACTCTAAACTAAACTATGTTATGAATATGGTATGATTATGTGAAAGGTCATTCTCACATAATGTAGGTTCTATAATGAAAGGTCATTCTCATCTTAGAAACCTTTGAGCTATATGATATAAGGTTCTAAGTCCCTAAAGCCTACTTTATGAACTAATTTTAAATAAAGGCTTAAAGATGTTTCAAAAGGGAGTTGGAGCTTAGCACCGAGTGAACATGAAAAATGAGAGTGGGGGCTTCACGTTTAGCAAGTCCGGCTTCCCACAAGAGAACCTTCACATTTAGCAAGTCCAGGTTCCCAACATAGATGTTGTCTCATGAGATGGAAACCTCCACACTTAGTAAGTCAAGGTTTTCTAGTAACAATCTCCTTGTTCCATAACTACATGCCCCCATAGGTATTAGCTTAGTGGATCCACTAGATAGCTATTATGTATGTAGGTCCTACTTTGGCAAGTAGTACCCTCTCTTTTCGGTGTGGGAGTAGAACACCGGATTCCATGTAGCTCACATGATCTATGTCGGTTATGGCAATGTCTCCCGAAAGTTAAGAAATAAACTAAGATAACATTATGAACTCTAGTCATGATTTCTTGAAGAGTTACTTAGTGTAGGTAGGACTATGGACCCTACTTTTGCATTGCACAAGTGTACTCTAAGGGAGGTTATGATTAGGCTCTTTATGTAATGAAGACTATGGTCTATGTATGTTAATATGAAATCATGTTAAGGTTGACTTTACTTATGTCAAGACATGAAGTATGATTACGCATCTGAATTACACTTATGACTTCTTAATGGGTTTGCTTAGTATATGTGAGGGTATGGGACTCCATGTGTACATTGCACAGGTGAGCTTGTGAAGGGGTTGTGAGGGTGGTTTACCTATGATATGAACTAAATGGGTTATGACTAATGATGTAGTAAATGAATGAGTCCTTATATGATGTTATGAAGTATGTTGGTCTTATGTCTAATGTTAGATGAAGATATTATGACTTGTTGAATATGATGTGCCTAGTCTATGGTGGCTTCCTAGGAACACTTGGTGTGAGTAGTATTATGGAATGCTACTTGCATATTGCACTAGTGTGACTTGGGGGTTGTCTCAGGTGATGGTTCCTATGTGCTTATGACTCTATGAATATATGTGGCTGGATTGATGAAGGCTATATGTAAGTTAAGGTGATACATTGCACCAAGTATTCCCTAAGGGTTGCTTGAGGAAAGGAGTTAGGATAAAGAGGAAGGGAATGTATTGTATGCATTGAATGTGCCTAAAATGTTATAAGTGGCTCTATGTGCTATTATGAATGGTTTCCATGTGTATGATGATGTATGTGGTCTATATTGTGCCTAATGTACTAAATGTTCTTGAAGTTTCTCTAAAAAGGCATGATGCATGGTTTCCAACTAAATGTCCTTTTAAGGGCATGTTTTGCATGGTTATCATACTTAGTGCATTCTTGTACTAACACCATTTTTCTTCATCTTTTTACACCAAGTGTAAGTGATGGTGACTAAAGGGTCTTTCCTAGAAGTGATGAGATTGGCTTACTATTCCCAAGTTCGGGTGTGTCCTTAAAGATTCAAGGACCTTTATGTTAAAGAATTTCCTTAAGTTCTATGTACTAGATAGTAGTTTCTTTTGTATTGTAAGGGTTGTGTCCCTCTTATGTTGTAGTCATGTTTTAAGATGGCTACCTTGAAACGTAATACTCCAATTTTTGTACTAAAGGTTTAATGAGGTGACTTTTATGTCTTGTGTTATATTATGAAAAAGTTTTAAATATTCCGCTATTTTTCTATGATAAATGCTATGACGAATGCTAAGGGCTTTTATAAGACATCTGAGAGGTCGAATACGCGGGTAATGACTAGGGGGTGCTCTCGAGTCATTACAAACTTGGTATCAGAGCATAAGGTTATGAAAATGGTCTTAGGATTCAACGTCTCATGAGCCACGTCTAGTAGAGTCTTGTTCATCGGTGTGAGTCGCGACACATCTATGAGCGAGAGGCTATAGGACTATAAAAGTTTTAGTTTCTTCATTACTCTTGTGTCGTGCCGTAGAGCTTAACTCCATATGATCTCCCTCTCTTATTTTTCCCTTGTTCGGTGGTCTTCTAGATGTGATTACTTGTAAGGGGTGATGTTGCAATGATCGAGGGAAGAAAAGGTGAAGTTTAATGCTAATTATGATGTGGTGACTATATAAGTATATATATGAATGTAGATTTGGAAATCGTATTGTGATGCCAATCATGGCTATGTGTGACCTATGAGATTGGGAGCATTACATTGAAAATGTTGTATGGTGGTGTACTTCTCGTATGGTAAGAATGAAATCATTTTTAGCATGATGAGTTGCTTTATGGTGATGGGTAATGATAGTATAAAGTCATGGTGAAGATTTGAGGAGTTTTGAAGGAATGTGGTAACTAGTATGAGTTGAAAGTTGCCTTTTCTTATGAGTGATGCTTCATGGTTATTCTTGTGTGAATCAGAGTGCTTGCCCTAAGTGTGGAAAAAGGGGCTATGTTCCATGAGTTGGGATATTGTTTTGCTCTAAGGTTAACTTGGAGAGTTGCATGTACCCCTTACATCATGGGAAGGACAAGAGAATAGATGTTGACTAACTCTAAAGAGGATAGTTGTCTTGTAAGGTTGATCTTAAGTATGGTCATTCAAAGAGGGTGTTTAGATAATACCTAGTTATGATTGAGCGGAAAGTTACACCAAAGGTGATGATAATGGTATGGTGTGATAAAAAGTTGATTAAGCTCATCCCAAGTGGGGGATAATGTGCCTAGATGGTAAGGTTTTGAGTGCCCTTAATATTTCTACATTGAACTTTCTTGAGTTCTCCAAGTTGAGAACCACTTTGGGTGATAGATATGAAGTGGAGTGGTATAGATACTTATTTTTTTGGATTCTTGAAATCCTCACCTAAGGGAGTATAGTGAAGACTTAGTGAAGAATGGTTCCTTCTTTAGAGATGAATGAGGTAATGATTAAAGGAGTTTGCATAACTTGATCCCAAGAGGGGGACATTGTGCTTAATTGGTACGCGATAGTTCTCTTGGTTACTTTAATGTGCTCTTAGATGGGTTTACCCTAAGTGGGGGATGATGAGTGAGTAGTAAGGTTGTTGATATCCTTATCTTTTCCTTCTATTCTTATTCAAGCTTGAGACCAAAGAGTTTCTAGTAGCTTGTTCATGTTTTGGAGTCTTGCATATGATTATGAGTTGCATGATCTCCGTATGTTATACATGTCCTAGAAGACACTATGTTATGCATGTTTTGAAGGATTCTTACTACATAAAAATGGAATTTTACTAATAAAAATTCATGTTTCTCATGTCAATATGCATCTTTATATGGTGAATGCGCTCTAGACTTCACGAGGAAGAGAGTATGAGCATGCTTAGGTTAGAAGTTGAGAATTTCTCCTTAAATGATTTGACCTTTGTGTAATGCTTGGTTATAAGTTTTATGATGCCATGTGTGTATGTTGTGACTAGGAGAAGGTAATCCCTCCTAGAACATAACTAAGTGTAGGGTTTGGTGATGTGATGTCTTATGCTTGGAAGTTAGGTTTCTAAGGAGCTTGGGAATGAAGACGTGGGGAGTCCTCATAGTTTCGAGGATGAACCTACCTCGTACACTTATGTCATTATGTCTTTATGTTTTATGTCTTTAGACTTGTGTAAGGGTCGTGTCCCTAGTCATTATTATGTAAGGGCCGTGTCCCTAAGTTGTTGTGAAAGAGTTGTTATTCTAAATGTTATAGATGATTTGAGACATAGTTCATAGACTCTCTCTTATTTTATGAAGACTTGGATTGTAAAGAAAAGTTTTATATTTTCCGCTATTTTCATATGCTTTAATGTTCATGATATGCTAAGGGCTTGTATAAGACCTCCGAGAGGTCGAGTACGCCGTGTTACGACTAGGGGGTGCTCTCGGGTCGTTACAAAATTATACCATGTTGACGAGCTCAATGCGTAGAACAACTTTCGTCAAGAACTTAAGTCGAGTAAATCTATAATTTGGTTGATCCTAGAAGTGGATTTTCTAAGTTTTCTGGTTATTCACCGAAAAAAATGAAAAAATAATCGAAGAACGATATATAAAAAGTTCCACCGACCTAGGGGACCCACCTCACGTGTCTGCCTGCACAGTCTCGCAAAAACATGAATATCTCCCTATTCTGAAGTTGTATTAACAAACGGTTTGATGCGTTGGAAACTAGACTCGTAGACCTTCGATTTTAATGGGCCGTGGGACCCATAAATCTTTATAGATTGGGAGAAAACCTCTGAAATATTTGACCCAAATTTCAGAGAAATCTTTAAAAAGGAACTTACGATAACTTTCACCAACTTTTATTTTGCGACTTACCTAACTTCAAAACTTGAGATACAACCCTTGAACACTTAAAATATGACATACCACATCATTCTTAATTTATTACTCACCCTCTTTTTCTTTCCACGAAGATACAGATTAAACTTAGACGTTTCAAAAAGTCGGGGTGTTACACATCAACAGTAAATAGTCATCATAACTAGGCAACTAGCTATTACTATTGTCATTAGATATTACTATGACCCGTTACAAATATTAATTGTCATCACCAACTCCACAATCAATAACTATTGTTAATTACCATCACACTACTAATTACTATTCGTAATCACTACCATGACGTATCATAATCCCAAATCGACACTCACAATCATTATAATTATTTACTAATTCATATCTTAATATAAAATCGTATTGAGACATTTAAGTCTTAATACACAGTTTACCAAAAAAATAATCTTAATACACATAAAATTTTAA
The DNA here is from genome assembly GCF_019186545.1 of Solanum stenotomum. NCBI lineage: Eukaryota > Viridiplantae > Streptophyta > Magnoliopsida > Solanales > Solanaceae > Solanum > Solanum stenotomum. Next base: position 40,942,192 of record NC_064284.1, on the reverse strand, counting down.
TGTAAAAAACAAACAACCCAAGAAAATAATACCCCTTTAATAAAAATGAACATAAAAAAACAAATGGGTGGAAGGGATAGTTTGGTGCAATTCTCCTTAAAACCCTTGTTAAACCCCTAAGGATCTCTGCAACGACCGCCGCCGCCTCTCCGGCAAGAAAAATCTCCTTTCAATTATGTCAGCTAAATGGAGAGCTTTACAGCATCGTCATCGTTATACGTACAGTGCCGTAATATTCCCCAAAAGTTTCGTTGAAGCACTTCAACAAACACCTTCTGTTCACTTCTACTCCGAACTACGACAGTTTGTCTCCTTAAACTCTACATACTCTCAGCTCAATCATGCCAAGAAACTCGCTTCATCTTTCTCTGAATTACTCTCAAATGTCAAAGCCGATAAAGAGTCAATTTCTACAGCTTCCAGACTTTACCTGGAGATTCTTTTTCTGGAGAATTCGCAGCCTCTGCATAGAACTTTATTATCCGTGCTTGTCAAGTGCAACAACTTTCATACCCTGATTCAAAACTGTTTCCGTCAACTTTGTGAGGAATATGGTGAAAATGGGAAGAGATTCTGTGTTTCTAGAGTTGCATTATCAATGATGAGCACCACCAAGTTGGGTTACTTGGTCGAAATTGTTGACGAGTGTGCAGTTTTGGTTGGTTTGAATGTGGTTTTGGGGTTAAGCTCTGTATTGGCAGAGATCAATGATTGGTCTAGACCGTCACCAGTTGTTATGGAACAGTGCCAGGAAGCTCTTTCTTGTATGTATTACTTGCTTCAACGATTTCCTTCCATGTTTGTTAATGCAGGTTCTAATGTTTTAGAGAGAATTCTGGTTATTGTTTTGAGTATTTTGAAATCGGAATCGTTTTCTAGAGATTGTCTAGTGGCGGCCGGGGTGAGTTTTTGTGTGGCTCTGCAGGTTTGTCTTATTCCTCAAGAGCTTGGACTGTTTATCATGGGAGGAATTTTCAATCAGAGTTCCATTGTGTGTTCTAAGCTTGCATTTAAGGATGTACTTGAGAAAATCCCATTAAAGGGCAATTTGGTTGATGAATTAAGTAAATTTTCATCGTTGAGCAGACTTTGCTTGGTTAGAGGTATTTTAACTGCAGTCTCAAGGACAGTATTGAATACCGGGTTTGTTGTATCAAATGATAGCTTTGGTAGTGTTAGGGACTCTGGAGATAACAAGAAATCAATCAAAATGATCCTTTATGATGCAATTTTGCCTGAGCTTTGTAATTTTTGTGAGAATCCAATTGACAGTCACTTCAGTTTTCATGCTCTTACGGTAATGCAGATTTGCCTGCAGCAAGTAAAAACATCAATGCTAGATAAGAATGGAAGTCTTGAAGTAAATTATGATCCCATTTCTGAGGACATTGGTACACGATTATTGCAAATAGTGTGGAATAATTTGGAAGATCCTCTGAACCAAACAGTCAAACAAGTGCATCTTATATTTGATCTCTTCTTAGACATTCAGGCCAGTCTACACTGGGCAGAGGGTAGTGATACATTCAATTTGTTCACGAGAAAGGTTGCTTTTGATCTTCTTCGCCTGGGACCACGTTGTAAAGGAAGATATGTTCCTTTAGCATCCCTCACCAAGAGGCTGGGCGCAAGGACACTTCTAAGTATGAGCCCAGATCTATTGTTTGAAACAATAAAGGCATACATTGATGATGATGTGTGCTGTGCTTCAACGACATTTCTTAAGTGTTTCCTTGAGTGTTTACGTGATGAGTATTGGAGTAGTGATGGTATTGAAAATGGGTACAACAGTTTTAGGGGTCATTGCCTGCCTCCACTTTTGTCGGGCCTAGCTTCTGGACATTCAAGACTCCGCTCAAATCTTAACACCTATGCACTTCCAGTATTACTTGAACTGGATGTTGATGCTATATTTCTGATGCTCGCTTTTATTGGCATCAGATGTGGTTTGGACAATGGTGAAGTATTTCTTACTGAGCTGGATTTTAGGGGTGTGTCTCCTGTGCTTGAAGAACAAGTGGCTGTTTTAGTTTCATTGTTTAAGGTTTCTCGTTTTCTTGCTTTGCTGGAAGGGGATATTGATTGGTGCAAAGATTCTTTGTTGTCTCCGGAAGACGTGAAGCAGAACTTGGAAAACAAAGATGCTATTGTCTGCATCAAGGGGATTGAAATAAAAGTCCCAGAGAAATATCTGGTTTTGGCACTTACCCATATTGATGAGTCACTTCGGATTGATGCAGCAGAATCTCTGTTCATAAATCCAAGGACCGCAAGTTTGCCATCATCATTGGAACTCAGTCTGATGAAGGTCGCAGTTCCTTTGAACATGAGATGTTGCTCAACTGCTTTCCAGATGAAGTGGACAAGCTTATTTAGGAAATTCTTTTCTCGGGTTCGAACAGCATTGGAGAGGCAGGTTAAGCAGGGAAGTTGGCAACCTCTTGCACGGAAAGACACAAGTAGAAATTCTGTTGCTAAAAGAACAGGGGATATGTTTGTAGACAGGGCAGATGAACTTTTTAACTTTATGAAGTGGCTAAGTTGCTTTTTGTTCTTTTCATGCTACCCCTCTGCTCCATATGAGAGAAAGATAATGGCAATGGAGCTTTTATTAATAATGCTAAATGTTTGGTCTATTGTGCTTCCTTCAGAAGGAACGGTTGATGCTGTTTCTCCTCAGTTCTCTCTTTATCCCTACAGTAAGGGGCTTCTTTTACCTGAATCAACTCTATTGCTGGTTGGATCAATTGTTGATAGTTGGGACCGACTTAGAGTGAGTTCTTTTCGTATTCTGCTGCATTTTCCTACTCCTCTTCCTGGAATTCATAGTGAGGACATGGTTAGTGAAGCAATTGTTTGGGCTAAGAAGCTAGTCTATAGTCCACGTGTCAGAGAAAGTGATGCTGGAGCTCTGACTTTACGACTCATATTCAGAAAGTATGTTTTGGAACTTGGTTGGGTTGTTAATGCCTCATCTAATGATGTATCTGCTCAACCACTGTCCAAGCTGCCAAGCGAGGAGAATAAGGTGTGTAAGTTTGCCCCTCCAGCAATAGAATGTCTAAGATCACTGATTGATTGGCTGGATGCAGTAGTTCAGGATGGAGAGAAGGATCTTTCAGAAGCATGTAAGAACAGCTTTGTTCATGGTGTTCTGCTTACGCTTCGATACACATTTGAGGAACTTGACTGGGATTCTGATGCAATAGTCTGCAGTATATCTGAAATGAAAGGGGTATTGGGGAAGATTTTGGAGTTGGTCATGCGAATTACTTCGTTGGCCCTTTGGGTGGTATCAGCTGATGCTTGGTACTTACCTGATGATATGGATGAAATGGGTGATGATGCTCTTTTGTTAGAGGAGGTTCCTCATGAGATGGATGAGGCAGACAAGGAACAAAATACAACAGAGGTGCAGGAGGGCAGGCAAACTGAGCAGATAGTTATGGTTGGTTGTTGGCTAGCTATGAAAGAGGTATTAAGAATGACTAATTATTCCTTTTGTCAAAGTAGCTAACTATTTAATGAAACATTTCTTATGTCAATGGTTAAATTATGTCATCTCTAATTCTTGTGCCATCATCATTCTTTTCCTTGCTGTTTTGTACTCAGGCCTAGTAACTTTGCAGTTCTTAGTTCAACTAATTGCAATAGAACGCATATTCTACCCTTCCCCTTCTATTGCAACCTTTGTGTGGCTAAAGAAGGAATGATAAATACTAGGTGATTTTTTCCCATTTTGGTTAAAGTTTAAACCTTGATGAGTTGAGTTTTTATGCACCGGTGGCAGGTAGTAGGTACTTGATGGAATACGCGAGAAGTGTGTGCAAGTTGTCCTGAAAGCCACTATTATATAAAAGCAGAAGGAATCATAAATTGTAGTCAACTATATGAAGTTTGTATGCTTAAAATTTCCAGAAGAATTAATTTCTTTCCATCTACATTGCTTCAGGTGAGCCTTCTTTTGGGAACAATAATAAGAAAGGTTCCTTTGCCTACTTCAGATGCTTCAGAATCAGGTTCCCAAGTTGTTCATGAAACTGTCTTATCTAATACGACATCTGGCACAATGCTTGATGTGAAACAACTCGAGGTAATTGGCAACCATTTCTTGGAAGTCCTTTTGAAAATGAAGCATAATGGAGCTATCGATAAGACAAGGGCTGGATTTACTGCGCTTTGCAATCGATTGCTTTGTTCAAATGATGCAAGGTATGTGTACTGGATTCTATTATATCGGCAGTCATATTGTCTATATGCTTATTTGTTTTTTGCAGGAGTTCCAGTGCCAAAGCTGTAAGCGGTATTGTTACCATGGTTTAGCTTAAAATAATTTTAGAAATCTCTCTGAAGTCAGAAAACTGAAAGAAGCTGTTGTTTCACAGCGGACGTTTCCTTTACATCTATCTTCTTGTTAATTATCTGAAAATGGCAAATTCTCATTGTTTAACTAAGAATGACCAAATACTATGGGAGGAAGCTTGGGTAGATGGCTGGTGCAGACAGGCAGGGAAGCAGACGCCAAGAAAGTGGGAGAATCTAGTAGCAGTGATCAGCAAAGCCATCAGTGCTGCAACCCCTTCTAGGATTATATTTCTTTGTCCTTAGGGTTTTCCCAATGTGGAAAGGGGAAAAAAAGAAATAATAAATTGGAAAGGGAATTCTCCAGTCCATTGGGTTTGCGAACTAGAGAGCTTGGTATCAGAGAGATTAAGTTCTGCTCATGGCATTAGTGAGCTTAAAATTAATGAGATTGAGCTCAGCTTGTTTCCCTTCTTGAGCAGCATAAAAATTTTGTGAGGCTGAGTATCTTGTATGTTGTAAAGCAAAAAAAAGCAAACATCTAAAGGAAAAAGAGGGCCAAAAAAATTACACTTCAATACTTGCTTCGAGTCGATGCAGTTGGTGACATCTTAAAGGTGTTCGATTCCTCTTATAATGCTACCTCTTAGTGAAGATTGGAATTGTACTTTATCTTTGGTTGTTTGAAGATTCATGTTGCAACAAGTGTTTAGTGAGGTCATATGCAAGATTTATCTTAAGTTGATTCTTTTAGAACTCATTTTCACGCAATCGTGAGCAACTCACAGGAAAAAGGAAATATCTGAATATGTACTGTGGAGTAATTTTATCTTTTGTTTGCTCTGTGACAGAGGTATTGACATGCACTCAGTAGATAAAGCATTCTTGATAACTCATTTGCTACTTTGTTGTTGTTATTTAGGTCTATCATTTATTCTTTTCTTTCGATTTTCTGTTTCTTTGGCTATACCAATTTATGGCTATTTTTTTCCAACTTCATCCCTCCCTTTGCATTGTCCCTTCAAGGAAAAAAACTAAATTAGATAAAAAGAATATTGCAGATGCACAAAATTGAAAACAAAAATTGTAACAGGATTTATAGGTGGAGTAACAGTAAAAACTATAACACTGCCGCTCTCCTGTTTAGATCATCTGAAAAAATGATACTTTCTTTTTGGCACCATTTCTCCAGCATAACCTTTTTATTTGAAAGCTGACTACTGATTTTGTCTGTTGAAAGTAGCTTCTAGCAGATAACTGCTGATTCTTTTGAGGACTAGGAAATTGATGGATTTGAATCAGTACAGATATTGCACTTGATGATGTTGGACTTTCATTGTTAGGATCATAGCAGAGAAGTTCACAACAAAGATAATAGACATGCATTCTGAATCCATTTGCTAAGGTTGCTTTTCTTTTTTCCAGACTTTGTAAGTTGACTGAGTCTTGGATGGAGCAACTTATGGAACGAACAATAGCCAAGGGACAAACTGTGGATGATCTCCTAAGGAGAAGTGCTGGTATTCCTGCAGCATTTATTGCCTTTTTCCTTTCAGAGCCACAGGGCACACCAAAAAAGCTTTTGCCAAGGGCATTACGGTGGTTAGTAGATGTGGCTAATAAATATTTAACAGATCATACTGAAGCAAATAGTTTCAGTGCTGATACCTGCAATGGTTTTGTGGAGGCTGGTCCAGCTACTTTTTCTATAATTGCATCTGATATTTATGATGCTGAAAGGATCTCGAAGATTCGAGATGAGGGTGTCGTTCCTACTGTGCATGCTTTCAATGTTCTTAAAGCTGCTTTTAATGATACCAACCTAGCAACTGATACATCAGGTTTTTCTGCTGAGGCTTTGATTATCTCGATACGTTGTTTCTCTTCTCCACACTGGGAGGTACGGAACAGTGCTTGTCTTGCTTATACTGCCTTGGTTCGTCGCATGATTGGATTTCTTAACGTGCACAAGCGGGCATCAGCCAGGCGTGCTATAACTGGGATTGAATTCTTTCATAGGTATAACACGATGGGTCTCTTATGATTTTTATATATCATAATTTTCTATGCTTTGTGTTATGTGCCTCTATTTGACTATCTATAGTTATCTATATGCTATCTTAATTTCTTTGGACCTTGGATCACATGCTTCTGCCAAGTTATGATTTATATTCATTGGATGGTTGTATTGTCCCTTGCTATTGAAGGAGAAGCTTGCTTTTCAAATTTGAAGATCAGATAAAAATCTTCTTGCTCATCAAAACCTTATCACTTGGTGCAATCATGCTCGTTGAGAATATCAAAGTCTTATCACTTGGAGCAATCATGCTCGTTGAGACTATTTCTCAAATTATGGCTCATCACTTGATTGCTTGCCCATGCCCACATTGATTTTCTTGTTGCTTGACAGCACAGTAGAATGAAGTGGATGTAACTCATATCAGTTAACTAGTTTTCTTTTGTCCCTTGTATATAAATGATGTCAACAACTATGCTTCAGTCTCTAGTAAGTTGGGGATGATTATATGATTTCACATTGATCATATTTTTCCATTTGACGTCAACTCAATGTCATCATCAAAAAAATAATAAAAATTAAAGTTAAATAAATTGAATATAATATAAATAATAATTGGCCACAAAAGAACCTTTTGTGGTACTCATCATATGCTTTCTCTAGGTCAATGAATACCATGTGTAGATCTTCATTCCTTTTCGCACTAAATTCTCAATAGTTTTGTCGTCACTCTTGTCGTTTGTACGACTCTTGACTTGAATGCCGCGATTGTTCGCACAACTTTGAATATCTCATTTGTTATAAATTGGGAGGCTTTGCTTTTTTACTTGGAGGAATCATTCATACATTGAAGTTTGAACATGCTCACCCCCCCCCCCCCCCTCCCCCCTCCTCTTCCCCAAAATAATCTCAAGTCAATCCCCACCGCTGGTCTAAAACTTGTTTGCTTCTTTTTTTTTTCTGTGTTAGGCTTTAAATTTGGGGATTGAATTTTCTACTTTTTTTGTTGGCTTGACATGTATATCTGAACCAATACTTAGTTGATTGCATTTTTCATGTATCTTGCATTTTTCTGAAGTGTGTACCAAACATTTGATTGAAAAACTGAATCTGTAGAAATGATGAAGCCATCATAATCATTATTTCTGACTTCTGGATATTCTGTTCTTATGTCCACTAGTTGTTATATTTATGGTTAGGATTTGATGCAATGTCTTGTTTTAAGGAAACCACATTTATTTGCTTGTACCGAAACAGATGCTCTAATCATTTCCTGACTATTCATCTTGTAGGCACCCTCCCTTGAATTCTCTCTTATTTATTGAACTAAAATTTAACAGTCATCAATAATCATTATTTAGGAATTCTGGAGATTCTGTTCTTAGGTCCACTGTGTTATGTTTATAGTTATTTATGAAACATTGTCTTGTTTTATGGAAAACAAATTTATTTGCCTGTTACCAGAATAGACATTCTCTAGTCATTTTCCTGACTGCTCGTCTTGTAGGTACCCTCCCTTGCATTCATTCTTATTTAATGAGCTGAAAATTGCAACGGAGTCACTTTTAGATGGATCATCTGAACATTTAAGGTCCAACCTTGCTAAAGTTGTTCATCCCAGCTTATGTCCAGTCCTGATTCTCTTATCTCGACTCAAGCCTTCTCCAATTGCAAGTGAAGCTGGTGATCCCCTGGACCCTTTCCTTTTCATGCCATTCATCAGGAAATGCTCGGTCCAGAGCAATTTGCGTATTCGCGTTCTCGCATCCAGAGCTCTAACAGGTCTAGTGTCTAATGAAAAACTTCCGCTAGTTCTCCTAAATATTGCCTCTGAGTTACCTGGCACTGGGGAGCGCGTTGTGAATTCTGATTTGCCTATACCATCCAATAGAGTTAATTGTTCTTTCAATTCACTTCATGGGATGTTATTGCAGTTGAGCTCTCTTCTAGACACAAACTGCAGAGATCTACCTGATGTTTCCCAAAAAGATAACATTCTTGCTGAACTAATTCATATTCTTGCTTCACGCTCATGGATTGGGAGTCCTGAGCAATGTCCATGCCCAATTATCAACAGCTGCTTTTTGAAGGTGCTAGACAACATGCTGGGTGTTGCCAGAACATGTCAAATGAGCAAAAATATTGATGTCATTTGGGAACTCCTTTGGAGGTCATCTTCAGTATGTTTAGATTTAGGAGTGGTTTGTGCACCCGCATATTTTGATCCAACTACCTCAGAACTTCGGAAACAAGCTGCATGCTCATATTTCAATTGTGTTTACCAAACATCTAAAGAAGCTGCTGAAGAGTATCTGTTAGTACCATCCAAAGGCCCTCCTGGTTCAAACTTATCAATGATATCTGTAAATGAAATTTCTTTCAGCAGATTCAAGGAAAGGCTAATACGTTCTATCTCTGACACTTCATATGAAGTTCGGATTGCAACATTGAAGTGGTTTCATTTATTTCTCAAGACACCAGAATATAGTGAGATAAAGAGAAGTTGCTTGACCAGCATCGATCTCCAGACCACTGTGATGAAACTTTTAACTTTGGACAATAACCATAAATGTTTGAATTACATTCTGAAGATTATCTACAGCTGGAGTTTGCAGGAGTATCAGAATAATGGAGAAGAATATTATCCTAAATTTTTTGGTGATATGGATAGCCAGTCCGTGCTCCAGTTTTGGGACAAGGTGGTTTCCTTGTACAAGGTCACTAGGCGATCAAAGACTCGAGAGATGCTTCTTTGTTGCATGGGGGTTTGTATTAAACAATTTGCTGGGTCACTAAGTAGTTCAGTTGTAGGCTTGCAAGATGTCAAAGTTGGTGAAGTCAGCCACCATGATCCATCTGATATGGCTAAATTATCTGTCTTTTACGAGTGCATCAGCTATTATGTTGACCTAATTGAACGACACAGTGATGCATCAGAGTCTGTAAACACGCGTAGGGCGGCTGCAGAGTCTATGATAGCATCTGGCTTATTGGATCAAGCCGAGGTTATTGGTCCTTTAGTCTACAATAACCAAATTCCTGATGGCAATTTGTGTTCCTGTTTCAAGCAAGAAATGGTGGTTAACATATATGCCCATAAAGTCCTGGATTTATGGTTTTCATGCATTAGGCTTCTTGAGGATGAAGATGAGAGTCTTAGGAAGAAACTTGCCCTGGATGTCCAGAATTGTTTTACATCTAAAAGTTCTGAAAGAAGCTTCCTGACAGGAATGGTCCCAAGCCAAGTAGAACAAGTGATTGAGAAGAGCTTCAATCATCTTTCATCAATTTTTGGTCACTGTCTTGACTACCTTGATTTCCTTTGCCGCATGGTTCTTGATTCTGCTAACCATGCTTGTGTTATTTCTGAAGGAGATCTTATCAAACGTGTCTTTGACAAGGAGATTGACAACCATCATGAAGAAAAACTTTTGATCTGCCAGATATGTTGTTCTCACTTGGAGAAGCTTCCAACCTCAAAGTTCTCATCAGGTGAATGTGGTGACATACATGATGTGAGGGACTTTTTGCAGAACTGGAGGAGGCGGTTTGCGCAGAAGTTGGTATTATTTGCCAAAGATTATGTTGCTGCACAGGGAGGATTTGATTGGATTGGTGGGGTTGGTAACCACAAAGATGCTTTCTTACCTCTCTATGCAAATTTACTTGCCTTTTATGCCTTATCAAACTGTGTATTTAATGGGAAACCAGAGGATAGAAAGTCTATGCTCCCTGAAGTTGAAGAAATTGGTGAGGCCATACAACCATTCCTTACAAACCCATTAATCTCTAATTTATTGTTATTAGTAGTTAAGTTGCGCAACAAAATGATCAGTGAAGGTTCGTATGATTTGATCGAAAAGACTACTGATGAGTCAGCGTGGGATGCGTTTGATCCTTATTTTCTTTTAAGGTGAGACTCAATTGTATACTGCTAATTGATGTGTAAAACTGTTGTGATGGTTGTGATTCTTTTGGGGGAGTATAATTATGGTGATTCCTATTGGTGTATATTTTTTTTTTTGTGATGATTATAGTTTATTTTACTCGAATGGGAGCCCCTATTTTGGCAGGCATTCCCCCTTGAAGTTCAACTATTGATGCATTAAAAAGTCTAAATGCTCTTTTTTTTTTAATTGTTTCAAAGTAGAAAATGATTCAAACAAAGTTTTCCCATTACGTTTTTCCTTTGATAGGATAGACTGGCTAATTTGGGTTACTATGTTTTGGATACTAAATCTATATAAATGAGGATTTAAGACGAGGCGATGTGGTATCACTCTGATGACTTTCATTCATATTTATCTTTTTTTTTTTTTTTCTTTTTGGACATTTTTCCTACCTAAAATTACCTAGATATAATTTTTCCATATTTTTTAAAAATATAAATCCGTCATTAAAAGCTTTTAATGACATTAACCTCGATACGATGTCTACATCTCTTGAGTTTCTTATCTTTATTATTTTTTTAACTTATCTAATGATGCGGGAGTGGAAGGGAAACAATTTAATTAAAGAAAAAAAAATCAGCTGGCAAATTTTCTAAATGAAGTGACTTTTCTGTGAATCTCCACTCTTGTATCATTTTTCTTATAGTTATTTGAAGTAATTATTCAATTATGTGTATTAAATTGTAAGTATCTGATTTGTTGTTTATTTTTTTGACGTTTCCAATGCAAATATCAAATGCTTCAACAAATGTTTCACAAGTTTGCAGAGAAGTTTTGCTAGCTTAAATATTGATTTGTTATTAACTTATTGTTCATATATAACTTTCACGTCACTTTTATTATTTTGTTTTTTTGTGTGTGTTGTACATGAATCATAAATGCTCGTTATGACAATCCGACAACATGAATCATAAACGCTCGTTATGATAATCCTATATTACAAGTATTTTCTATTAATTATTTTCTTTTATATGGTAATTTTTTTGATCAAGAACGTCTTATACTTTGTTGGATTTTAACAAGAGATTTGTGATCATTGAGTAAAGCATACCATTTGCATTTGATTTGAATTTGTGAAAGAGATCGCTAGGATATTTCCCTAAACCAACCTAGAAATAAATCGGAGGAAACCATAACATGGGAAATGACCAATTATTTTTTACTAGTAATTTTTATTTTCCGGCATTTCTCTTTTACTCTGTCCATTTAAATTTATATAACAATATACTTTTTTTTTCTTTATTTGAGGTGTATGTATATATGCAATTTATTTTTATTTGGTAAAAACTATGATAAAAAATGATCTTATACTTTGAGGAATTTTACCAAGAAATTAATTGTTTGATTTGAATCTGTGAAGGCAACCCAACCCAGAAATGGATCGAAGGAAACCACAACATGGGAAATAGTTAATTATTTTTCATTACTTTTTATTTTTTGTCATTTCTCTATTTTATTCTGTCCAATTAAATTTATATAATAATATTCTTTTTTTCCTTCCTTATTTAAGGTGTATATATATAACTCTGAAATTTATATAAGAGATTTAGGAAATAGGGCTGTGCAATATGCTATCAAATTGCATGTGAAGTGTACTTTATTGACGATTAGATTAGATTGTTGTGTAGTTATGAAGAAGGAAATATGAGTATTTGAGATTTGTATGCCTGTTGGAGAATGATAAGGATGAAGATGAGAAAGAATTCTAATAAATAAAGTTTAATTTTTTTAGTGTGAAGTAAACGACAATTCACAGAGCAGTATCATAATTTTAGAGAAGTTAATTATTTAAATAGTCATTAAGTTTTGAAAAATTCCTTTGAATATTATTTTTAATGTGGTAAGACATTTCTAAACATGAAAAATAATTTAATGCATTTAAAAAAAAATGAAGATTGTAATTTTGATTAAGTTTGATGAATTAAATAAAGTTGAATGATATTATTGTCCTAAATGAAATAAAAATGGTATTCGAAAGAAATTCTCAAAACTTGTACATCAATTTAGAAAATTAACTCTATTTTAAAATGACAACTTCAATAAATTTGAAAGTAAGTTGTTGAAAATAAGAAATTATATTTATATTAAGAAGTATCCTTATAATCGATACTTGAGTTTGAATTATTTTTTGATTAATAAAAAAATTGTCGTGACTACAACATATTATCCTATACTCCCTCTGTCCCAATTTATGTGACTCACTTTCCTTTTTAGTCAGTCCAAAAAAGAATGACACATTTCTTTATTTGGTAAATATTTAATGACATTATCCCTATGTTACCCTTCTTGAATCTCATTATTTCAATAGTTGCACTCTTTTAATTTAAAGAAAAAGGTCAATAAAATGCAGTAAAGTACAAAGACTTTTCTCTTTTTCGGACCGTCAATAGTATTTTAACACCTCTTTCAATACTTTGTCATATCATTTTCTTTCTTTTCACCACTTTATCATATAATCTTTCTTTTACACTATTGATAGAATTGTGAAGTCACAAAACGTGAATATAATTTTATTTTTATTTTTAAAAATTAAAGAATGTAGAATCAAAAGTTGTCCTCAATTAAAAAAAACTTTGATTAGTGTTTCTTCTTTTTTCTTTAGTTAAAATTCACAATAAAAATAAAATGAAAATTTTCAAATATAAACTTCCAGAAGTAAAATTTTCTTACATTTACCAAATGACAATTTTATTTCAACATGTTGAATTTACAACACCCCAGCAAAAACTTTAAACTATTTCAAAAGTAAATTACACATTGCAAGATTTTAACATAAACATTAAACTATCCAAAAATTAAATTAAATTTGCAAAGTTCTAATCTAAACATCAAAATGTACAAAAAAAAACACAAGTTATTTTAATACTTGTAATCCCATCACTGTTGAAGTAGAGCTAAAGCTTGATTAACAGTACCAACATCACATCGAACTTGAAGCGGGAGATCTCTTTCTCTTTCTAGTCTTTCTTTGTTCATATGAGGCACTTTGTAGTTATCATCACCGCTATCTTTCATCACCTCATTCATGCAACATTGCAAAGTTAAAAATATATGATTGAATCGTTCTACTTTCATTTCATTGAAGGATATTTCAACAACTTCCACTTGTTCATCAACATTTGAAGGAGCATTTTGATATTGAAGAGACAGAACTGCTCTAAAAAGCCAAGGTCCAAAACGTTAAGATCAGGACTATTAGGGGGTTGAAAGCATAACTTCATATCAAATCCATCCCGTTGAGAGGCTTCCATGAATTTCAAATCATTAACACCAATATATGGTCTTGCATTATCATGTTGGATGAAAATGGGTGCACTTGACGTTGAAGCTGACCATTTTGATCACATGGATGGAAGAACTTTCTCTATCAAACAAGCTCTTGTGATATATTTAGTCACAGATAAAATTGATTTTGTTTCGATAGTTTCTGCTATTCGATTTTTTCTATCCCGCTTGGCTGGTTCCTTAACTACAAACGATTAACTCAACTCCATTAGCATCAAATCTAGGACGTGCAACAACTGTCATAAACATAACTTTTGTGATAAAATTTTTACTTTTGCAAGAACGATATGAATTAAACTCTTATTCTTCGGGAAGAAGATAATACCTTTCAGATTTTTTCAATAAGTAAAACCATTTTTCATCGATATGGACATAATTAAACATATCTATAAACAAGGGATTTGAGAAGTGTACCCTAATCAATCATTGAGAGGCAAAATCAAAGTCTCACCTTTTTGTTTTCTTCGATCAAGTGTGGTTTGATGGCATTGGTGTGTGACCTAATTGCACCTTCTTTCACACGTCAAAAAACTATTGATTTGATCATATTTATTACAAAAGAAAGAGATCGAATATTTGCTTGATGACATAGGGGAATTTCTTTGAATTAATTGATATCGACTTGTATGCGTTTTCTCCTAACTCTGCCTACAAGATTAGTAGAAACATGTAAGAATTAAACAAAAAGTGGTATAGGATTTGTGCACCTTTGATTGTTGTAGCGGAATGAAATTGATGAACTGAATAATTTGCTCCAAATCCAACTTTGAATCTCAAGGAAACAAAGTGTAATCCACAAACTAAATATCTTGTTGGATTGTTTGATGTCAATCTTAAAAAATTAATTGCCTGTTGTTTTTCATTTTTTTTCTTGATATTTTTCTCTCCCTTTTCTTGAAACGTGAAGTACTATTTTAAAGGGAGGGGATGCTACGGTTAAAATCATGTAACCGTTCCCACTCTTTTTCAAAATAGTATTTATCTTCTTTTTTCTAAAACTTTATTGGGTCGGGTCGGGTCAGATCCACATGGCGATTCATGACCCAAAAAAAACTTATATCATCCACTTCGCACATGGTTGACAAGACCCAAGGCAATTCGACAACAATTAGTCACCCAATTTCATACAATAAACAGTTCGTGTGATCCGTGAGCATTAAGAGCTTACCTATTTGGTTTTACATGCTCAGTATAGGTATCCAATCACATATGGAAAAAATTTACTACTAATATGAGGACACTAATACTCACAATACCCTGGAATTCTTTCACTACTTCAGTAGTTACTTATTCGATCCCTCATCCCCTTAAAAAGGTGAACTTGAGTTCGTGTTTAACTTTATATACACAATTACACTCGAGTGTAATAGCCGACTTGTGTATACAAGTTAAATTATTCATTTTAATCATCTTCCCTTTCTACTCGAATCTATCTATTCCATATCAACTGATTTCTGAGACATGTATCAAATTGATGAATCACTCATGGCTATTAATAACACGCTAAAGTAGCAAAACTGATCGAAACTTCAAGAAACAGTAAAAGGTCAAAGGTATTCCAATGAAAAGTTAATTTAACTTTTCGGTGTCTCACACAATGAAGAAGCAGGGAACCATTCTTTCATTAACCCATTGATCGCTTAACACACATGGTATGATACACATGGTACGATGTTCTCACCTTATATTGGCACGTGTGTCCCATTCTTTTATCATTCAAACATCGTACAGATCTTGGTCTAGACACCTCTAGATGTCTAACCCGAGCTTCTCTTTACAATAATCCTCAAATTAATTTTCTTAGAGAAACTCTTATCTGGCTCATAAAACAAGTCATATATGGTGGTGAAACTCATCTCGTTATGTTCCTCGACGTAAGAGGCAATTACTCGTATGAGAGAGCCAATCTCACGACTTATTTGACACATTATTTCTTACAAATGTCATGCATATTATATTTGAACATAAATTCAATAGTATTATATATAAGAGAATATTATAACAATCAAATTATTTTACAATACTGAAATATCATCAAATCATACGCAAACCTAAAGCCTTAACATGTTTTTCAAACAAGTCTCTAGAGATGGCCTTCGTAAAAGGATCAACTATCATTTCACGTGTAGGAATGTATTGTAAAGTTATTTCTCCACTTACCACTACATCTCTCACAAAGTTATACTTGATGTCAATATGTTTGGTCTTGCTGTGATACTTAGGATCCTTCGTGTATGAGATAGCTGCTTGACTATCACAATATAGAATCATGAGACCCTTAGAATTATTTACAATACTAAAATGCTCAAAGAATCTCTTTAGCCAAACAACTTCTTGTACTGAAGACGCACAAGCCACAAGTTCAGATTCGATGGTTAAAAGAGTTGTACAAGTTTGCTTCTTACTTTTCCATGAAATAGCATCACCATTTAGTAAGAAATCATAACAGGATGTTGATTTTCTATCATTCCAGTCACCAGCCCAATCAACATCTTTATAACATCTTATCAACAAACTAGATCCACTATAACACAATGTATGATCCGCAGTCTCCTTCAGGTATCAAAATATTCTCTTTACTGCTTTCCAATGATCTCTTCCAGGATTAAATTGATACCTGCTAACCAGACTCACGACATAATAAATGTTTGGGCGAATACACATCATAACATACAACAAACTCTCGACATCATTAGAATAAGAAACTCACGACATGTCTTCCTTTTCTTTTTCAGTATTTGGACACATTTCAAGGCTTAATGTTTCACCCCATGAGTATCCATGGATTTACAACTATTCATTCGAAAATGTTCCAATATTTTCTTCATATAAGTTTCTTGAGATAAACTCCAAAAATTCTTGGAACGATCTATTTGGATCTTAACACCCAATATATAGTCTGCTTCACCCATATCTTACATATCAAATGATTTTGAAAGCCATGTCTTGATAGTTTTCACATACTCCAAATTATTTCCAGCTAATGAAATATCATCTACGTAAAGAGAAAGAATTACAAAATTTCCATTGGACTTTTTCCATAGATGCAATGGTCTTCATCGATCATGGTGAAATCAAATGACATCACCTCCTTATGAAATCTTAGATACCATTGCCTTGATGATTGCTTTAGGTCATAAATTGATCTTTTCAATTTACAAACTTTCTTTTCTTGACCTTTAACAACAAAACCTACTGGTTATTCCATGTAGATTTCCTCGTTTAATTCTCCGTTGAGAAAAGAGGTCATCATATCCATTTGGTGTAATTCTAGATCTAAAAGTACAACAATAGATAAAAGTAATCGTATGGATGTAAACTTTACAACTAGTGAAAAAGTTTCCTCATAGTCTATTCCAACTTCTTGAGTAAAACCTTTTGCCACCAATCGTGCTTTGTGTCTTTCTATTGACCCATCTAATTTACGTTTAACTTTAAGAATTAATTTATTAACAATAGATTTACGTTCCTTAGGAAGGTCAACTAGATCACAGTCTTCGTTAGTTTTCATGGACTCTAATTCTTCTTTTATCGTTTTTAACCATTCATCCCTTTCAGGGCTCGATACGACCTCAGTTACAGAATTAGGTTCATCCAATTCTGTAGGAGATACCAAGAAAACATAATCCTAAATCTCATAAGTTCATTTGAGTACACCTTTTCTTGTACTCTTACGTATTTGAAGTTCAGATTCCTCTATAGAATTTTGGGATTCATAATTCCCATTTGGAACATGAATCATTTCTTGATTCATTGAATTATCAAGTATGTTTGACAACATTACCTGATCTTTTAAATTCAACATTTCGTAGAGAGGCTCAACTTCATCTATTTCACTTTTTTTGGGAAAATAATTTTCCAAAAATCTGTTATCTCGTGATACAATTTCACTAATACTTCCATTCTCCAGTTCAGCGATGAACACATACCATTTGGAGTGTTCATAGTATCTTATAATGATACATTTATTTCCTTTTGGACTTAGTTTATCAAACTCACCAAAACGATCCTAAATGTATGCTATACAACCCCACGATCGTAGATCATTCAGGTTTGTTTTATGACTAGTCCAAAGTTCATAAGGAGTGGAAGTCATTGATTTAGAAGGCATTTTGTTCAATATGTAGGCTGCAGTCAATAATGCATCTCTCCAGAAAGAGATATACGAATTTGTCTGTGCCATCATTGATCTTGTCATGTCTAATAATGTTCTATTTCTTTTTTCAGCTATACCATTTCGTTGAGGTGTATTAGAAATAGTTAACTTTCTGATAATACCCTTCTCAATACATAATTCTTTAAACTGTTTTGACAAATATTCACATCAGCGGTCAGTTCTTAAAGTTTTATGCTTTTATCTATTTGATTTTCAACTTCATTCATATATCTTTTAAAGCACTCAAGTGCTTCAAATTTATGACAAATCAAATATACATAACCAAAGACCGTGAAATCATCAATAAATGTAATGAAATATGTAGCACCAGACCTTTCCCTCACATTCAATGGACCACAAATATCAGAATGAATTAATTAAAGTGGTAACTCAACTCTCTTAGCATTTCCAAATGTTTTACACGTAATCTTTCCAGCAAGACAATTTTCACAAGATGACAAATCAATTTTGGTGAAAGAACCTAAATGTCCTTCTTTTGCCAACCTATTCATTTGATCTTTCCCAATGTGACCTAATCTTTCATGCCATGTAATAACGTAACAACAATATCATTGTTACTTGAATAACATGTCATTGCACAATGGTCAACATAATAGTCATAAGTTGAAGAATTACAATTTGAAATGATAAAATTGTCATAACTATTATAAAATATAAGCAATATACTACAAATAATATAGAAACAAGGTATGGAGAGTAGAATGTAGAGATGATCTTATTCAAATGTCTTCTTGTCTCATATGTGTGTCTTACAATGGTGAATGAACAACCTTATTTATAGGTTGAGAAATCACTCCAAGAGTCACCATATTAAGTATCATAATAAATAGATACATTCTTATAAAGAAAAGGTTCATAGAACCTAGGGAATACACATAGATGATAAGTGTAAGTTTATGGATAAACTCAATGGACAATCCACTTAGTTCAATGAATTTATAACACTCCCCCTTGGATGTCCATAGTTATTGTGCCTCGTTAAAATCTTACTAGAAAAAACCCAATGGGAAAAAGCCTAATAAAGGAAAAAGAGTACACACATCTCATAATACGCTTTGAGTGCTGCCTCATTAAAAACTTACCATGAAAACCCAATTGGGACAAAACCATGGTTAAGGAAAAGAGTACAACGCGTATTTCACTCCCCCTGATGAAAGCTTTACTTGATATCTCAAAGATGACACATTCCAATCTTATCTCAATTTCTGAAATGTTGATGTTGGCAATGCCTTAGTGAATAAATCTGTAAGATTATCACTTGAACAGATCTTTTGAACTTTTATCTCACTATTTTGTTGAAAATCATATGTGAAGAAGAACTTTGGTGAAATGTACTTTGTCCAGTCTCCTTTGATGTATCCTTACTTTAATCGAGCTATACATACATCATAATCTTCATACATGGTGGCTAGAATATCTCTTTTCAAAGAAAAATCACACAGTTCCCGATATCTACATAACCAATAATTTGTATGTGCACCCATTGCACTAATACATGATTATTTTTCAATCATTTTCATGAGATAAAAATTGATCTTTTTCTATGTTACACAATCTCACAACCATTGGGGTACTCAATGGAATTGCTTTAACATCTTTTGAATCCTTCAAAGATTTTCATATAATGTTCAACGTCTAGCTAGGACATGACAATCATTCATTACACATATTCAAGCATGTCATATATTGCCAGACCGAAACAAGCCTCATTGCATCCACCACATGAAAATATATCTCTATTTAATAATGTCAGGACTTTTGTGAAACCCTTTATGCCCCAATGCATAAACCGTACTTTATATCTTACAGTTCTACTTTCGCATCATGATTTATTTGTACCCCACTAACATTATATCTTGATCCACGGACATAAGTCCAAAACATTACTTTTCAAAGTGAAACATAATTTACTTGAACTGTGCTGCATTTCATTTGGCCAATCATTTACCTGTCCACATATATAAAAGATTTGAATTCAAGATCCCGCCATCATCTGTAGCATTAATTGCTACTTCATATCAAAGATACCGTCGATGGTTTTTTGACTCGATTCCAATACGACATAAATTATCGAGATCTCTTCATATTTCATCATTTCTGGTACCTGAATCTTTGCCAAGGTTTTTATGAAGTGTTATGTCATCGTGCTCCTTTTAAAGAACTTGCCTCATTATCATGACCATCTTGATCATTTTCTCATCTCCTTCCTTACAATTTTTTTTTCATTTGGAATCGATTGGTATATCACACTTCATGAATACCAAAGACAAATATAGGGTCAACAAATTCATCTAACAATTAATTTGCAACATTATGCAAAGGAATTATCTCTTGAACTTGAAGTTCATATTTTTTTTGACGAGCATCTAGATAATTCATCTCATTAGTTTCAGCTATCAATCACATCTCCCCCTAATGTTAGAAAATTTAACATTCACCCCAACCTCATTTGGGGATCCATCATTGTTCATGGAGGAGCAATCAAATCAGGTATCGCATATTCAAACTTTAGATGAAAATTATTTGGTTCCTGACCCTAAACCAATTATGATGGGGAAGCCTTGTTACCTTAATGCATATATGTGTTACTACATGTTAAATAAACTTATTTCATACCAAATCTTATTTGGGAGTTTTATTCTCAAACCCATGGTTTATCTATAATTGGAGGCATACAATTTCTGTTATAAACCAATTGGAATTATCAATATAATTTCATATTTTGGAACTATGCTCTTAATTTAACAATTTGAGCAAACAACCTTACAAAAATCAATTTGTAAGTTGACAACAAAGCACATGTGACCATCCCATAGTACAACAATCATATAGTTGCAAACGGTCCACATGGCAGGTGAACGGACCCATATTCACCTTTTTTATATGTTTCAAAAACCTCAGGGAATACAATCCCAACCTTAGTTGGTTTATTGATAGAATGATCATTTTATCATGAGAACAAGCAACACAAGAGGATTCTTGAAGAATCTTTTATTTAGTCATCATATAAAACACATGAATTCTCAATTACATTTGCATCACATATAAATTGGAATGGCCAACCGATCATGGCAACCGAACTTTATTTTTCTCAAACCTCCCGTAAAGGTGAGTTGTGGTGTATATCATTTTTCTCAAACCTCTCATAGAGATGAGTGGTGGAATATATCCAACCCATATTGATTTTATCACATCTTAACCCATTCTCTTTCAAGATCGAGCATTCATGATATTTATCACAAATCACATTCTCTTCAAGGAATGACCTAATCATTTATATGAGCTTCATAAATTTTCATTATAAGCACATTCTGATGCCTTTAAAATTTATCATTTTTGCATGACCCACCTCAACATCACTTTGAAAGGTCAAGTGTACCACTACTTTATCTTCCTTTCTTTTGATTGAGGATTTTTATAAATTTATTAAATTATTAGGTCGCACAACGACCACACGTCCCATGACCTTTCATACCATTTTGATGATAAAAATTACCTTCACATTTTGACGGACCATTTTCTTTTATAATTACCTCAATGATAACTATTATAATTTTGTCCCTTAACACCCTTCTTCATATATTCAATCACTTGTCTTCTTTCAGACTTATTATTCACTGCTACCACATTCATATGATAGAATGGAGAAATTGCACGGATTTCAAACTTATCACATAGTGCTACCACATTCGCCTCAGGTAATGGAGCAAATTCAATGTGACGAATATCATCGCTTTTCATCAGAGCCTTAATCATCATTATATCATCAATATGGTGCATTGACTCAAACTCAATGTCTTACCCATATAAGGCGTGTTAGACCATAATTCTATGGGACTTGAACCCAATCCTTATCATCATGGTGCATCAAAACTCAAATTGGTGTCTTACCCTCTTGGTGCGATAGAACTTGAATCTACCGTCTTACCCTTAAACATTTTTTATTTTATGGTGCATCCGGACTTTAACCTGATGTCTTACCATTTTGGTGCGATGAGACTTGAATCCACCGTCGTACCCTCAACCAATGGTATAGTAGACCAAAGTACAACATGTCTCACTCATTGAGTCTTTCACAACATTTAAATAAAATTCATAAAACATAATACTCAAACTCATGCTACCAAAACTTTATACCTTCTTCCATTTAAGAAACTTTGTGGAGCAGAAAATATTCAACCAGTAGTAGTATATGCCTTTGGTTCCTTGTCAATGTTAGTGACCGAATACTAATGTATTCTAATTCATAAAAAGATTCTAGAAAATACATAGCTGATTTTATGCATATAATACCTTGATTCCAGTAGTTATCATTTCTCCTTCTTGATTTTCATAACGAGATCAACCAAAACATGAGCTAAAGAAAAACTAAATCTCAATCTCAATTGGCTAGAGTCTCGTGCTGATAACGTGTTATAAAATATAAGCAATATACTACAAATAATATAGACAAAGGGTATGGGGAGTAGAACGTAGAGATCGTCTTATTCAAATGTCTTCTTGTCTCATATGTGTGTCAATGGTGAATGAACAACCCTATTTATAGGTTGAGAAATCACTCCAAGAGTCACCATATTAAGTATAATAATAAATAGATACATTCTTATCCAAAAAGGTGCACAGAACCTACGGAATACACATAGATGATAAGTATAAGTTTATAGATAAACTCAATGGACAATCCACTTAGTTCAATGAATTTATAACAATAACGAAGTCCAAAACCATATAAAACATTATCTATAGTTATTCTAACACCATTACAACTAAAAAGTAAATCAAAACCAACATATAATAGAACAAACACAAATACTAAGTTTCGTCGAATCGCTAGAGCATATAGGACGTCATGCAACATCAAAGAACGGCCACCACACAAGTCCACTTTGCAAGTTCCTATCNCTAAGATGGAAAAAGGCAAGGGTATCGACATAGAGCTAACTGAGGAGGATTTGAAGATGAAATTGCAGCGGCTCAGACAAGAGATCCAAGAAACCAGAGAAAGAAGAATAGAAGTAGAATTAGCCACCGCAGCTGCGCAAGCCAAAAGTGCAACACTAGACGCGGAGTTAGCGGCTAAGATGGCAAGATATGCTGTCATGAACGAGGAGACGGTTGCTATGCGGAAGAAACATGATGCCTTCAACAATGATATAACTGTGAGGCTTCAAAAACTACATGGAAAATACCCTTTCTTCAGCCAAGAGGCCACCAACAGTGATCCTAGAGGCGCTAGACCTGAAGCTGTTGAAGAGGAACCTGAAGAGGAAATTGTCTATAGACCTCCTTTCAAGGGACGGTGGAAAGAAGAGAATGAGGAAATCGCCCTCGAAACATACGAGTTTACCCCCCGTGGCCAATACAGCAGTCAGAGGAAGAAGCTTCGGTGAAGGCACCATCTATCTTTTAGGAGCTTTCTTATCTGTTTTTCACTTTCCTTGTAATCACCAGAAATGAATGAATGAAAATGAAAATTTCCTTTGTATTCGAACTACGTAGGGCCTGAATTCTCCTTCGGAGATACGTAGGCAGCCTTTCAAGGCCCGGCCCCTATCTTTTTCAAATTTTCTTCCCCCCTCTTTCATTCTACAAGGAAACATTGAGTTCAGATCAACAGACGACAGAAGATGCAGCAAGAAGACCTTAGCTCAACGCAATTTAACCTTTCTGAGACACCAACCTCGATATAAAAAACAAGCAAATTCCTGCTTGTTCAAAAATCAGTCCCTATTACTCGTGGGTTAACGTGTCTTCAAACGAAGCAACTTTTATGTGTTTATCTGCTTTCTATGTGATATCTTGCATTATTCATCCAGAACTAATACTGACATATTTGCCTTTGAGTTGTTTTTCTCTACAGGTAGTTAGAACTGATCTGTGTCGATACACTGGCCGATCATCCCTATTTTACCAGATCAAAAGGGCCTACAGATTCCTTTCCCGGCCAAAATTCACAAAAAGGAAAAACAACAATGAGTGATAACAACGAAGAACCTGGCCTTACTAATGTCGTGGTGGCTCAGCCCGCCCTTGCTGATCAGAATGAACTGATCCTGCAGTTGATGCAACAAATTGCTGAGATGAGGGTCGAGATGCAGAAAAGACAAGATTTGCCTCCTCCGATTTTTGCTGTCAACACTCAACCAGACG
The DNA here is from genome assembly GCF_019186545.1 of Solanum stenotomum. Lineage (NCBI taxonomy): Eukaryota > Viridiplantae > Streptophyta > Magnoliopsida > Solanales > Solanaceae > Solanum > Solanum stenotomum. Next base: position 40,918,311 of record NC_064284.1, on the reverse strand, counting down.
GAAGACCTCCAGCTCAAATTCCCCCTCCTAACGTGGAACAGGCTCAAAACCCATCTTCAAGCCCTGCTCATAATCCCTCCGTCATCGACCTTACCACTCAAAACCCCCATTACGCCTCAGCTTCTTATCAAACACCACCCCCTCCTCAAAATACCAACCTCCAAGCACCACTCCTTCCCCCTAATGCAAACCACCAAACTAGTCTGCCCCCCCATGGCCAAAACGCTAATAACCCACGCACTTCCCTCCCTCACCAAAACCTGTACACCAACCCCCAGACTTATCCCCAAAACTATCACGCCCCTTTAAATGGCCAGAGTCCTTCTATCGCTCCACCACTACCGCAAAAACCCATTTTCCAAATACCAGTTCCCAACGAGCATGATCCCCATGGTTCGGAGCTCGACCACTATGAGGAGAGGGAGAGAGAGTGGAGGTCAAAGGAAGAGACCGCCAAGATAGATATGAAAGAGGAAATTAGGAAAGCCATGAAGGAGTTGAACTGCATTCCTGAGGTTGCCGGGTTGAGTTATGAAGACCTATGCATTCATCCGAATTTGGACCTCCCGGAAGGGTTCAAGGTGCCGAAATTCGACATCTTTGGAGGAATAGGGAACCCCTTAGCGCACCTGAGGGCCTATTGTGACCAACTCGTGGGAGTTGGGAGAGACGAAGCTTTGTTAATGCGGCTCTTTAGCCGAAGTCTAAGCGGAGAGGCTCTAGAATGGTTCACGTCTCATGAGACAAAACAGTGGTCTAGCTGGAATGCCCTGGCCAAGGACTTCATCGAACGATTCGCCTACAATGTGGAGATCGTTCCTGATCGTTACTCCTTGGAAAAGATGAAGCAGAAGCCGACCGAGAGTTACAGAGAATTTGCATATAGATGGCGAAAGGAGGCAGCTAGAGTTAGACCTCCTATGTCAGAAAAGGAAATTGTTGAAGTGTTTGTGCGGGTGCAGGAGCCCGAATATTATGACAGAATTATGTTGCTCGTTGGAGCAAAATTTGCCGAGATAGTCAAGGTAGGTGAGACTATTGAGGATGGATTGAGAACCGGGAAGATTTCCCGTGTTGCTGCATCGCCCGGATCTTCGGGCTTGTTGAAGAAGAAAAGAGAGGATGTGTCCTCTATCTCTTATGAGGGGAAGAAGACCCCAAGGAAATTATCATCATACCAAGGTCGTTCTCGACCTTCACAGAGTTCGTACCCGACTTGTTATGCACAGGTTGATTACCAAAGTACCCCTCCCACCAGCTACCAAAATACCCCTCTTCCCAACTATCAAAATATACCCCCGCCTAACTACCAAACTCCCCCCACTATCTACCAAACTCCCCCTCCAGTTTATCAAACTCCATCTCACTACTACCGAAATGCCGCCCCCAACTGTTCCAACATTCAAACAAATTACCAAACACCTCCCCCGACGTACCAAACCCCAACTCCACTTTACCAAAATACCCCCCCGAACTACCAAGCTCCACAACCAAATTACCAAACCAATTCATATCCCAGATATCAAGCCCCCCGTCCAAACGCTCCAAATTATCGCCAGATGCCTCCTCCGCAACAAGGAAATTACGATCCCTCCCGTCCTAGATTTGAGAAGAAGCCTGCTAGGAATTTTACTTCGCTTATTGAAAGCCGAACAAAATTGTTTGAGCGATTAACTGCAGCAGGATATATTCATCCAGTGGGTCCTAAGCCGGTTGACACTAGCTCAAAGTTTTATAGACCTGATCAGAGGTGCGCATATCACTCCAACAGTGTTGGACATGATACTGAAGACTGTATCAACCTGAAGCATAAGATTCAAGACCTGATTGACCAGAATGTGGTCTCTCTTCAGACAGTTGCGCCCAATGTCAACAGTAATCCTTTGCCAAATCATGGAAGCGCCACTATCAATATGATAGAGACAGATGATGACTGGTGCGTGACAAAGTCGATAGTTCCGATTGCTCCTGATGAACTAGAAAAGGCTGTAGCTTCGTTGAGCATCAGAGAAAAGAAAGAGTTTGTGATTCTGACACCCGAGAAGGCTGTTGCCTTGGTGCCACGAGAAACTCTTACCCGACAAAAATTTGTTATTGAAACGGCTGTTACTCAAGGCATGACCAGATCAGGCAGGTGCTACACACCAGAAGAATTGGCCCAAGGGGGGCAGAAGAAGGACCAAGCAAAAAGGCCGATCAGTGAAGCTGAAGCCGAGGAGTTCTGGAGAAAGATGCAGCCAAAAGATTATTCAATCGTGAAGCATTTGGAGAAGACACCAGCTCAGATTTCTGTATGGGCTTTGTTGATGAGCTCACAACTGCATAGGCAAGCGTTGATGAAGGCTTTGGATGACACTTATGTGCCCGTAGGAACCAACAGCGACAATCTAGCAGCCATGATAAACCAAGTTATTCGAGGACATCGAATCAGTTTTTGTGATGAAGAGCTGCCCTTTGAAGGGAGGATGCACAACAAGGCTCTGCACGTCACCTGTATGTGTCGAGATAAGATAATTAATCGCGTCTTGGTCGATGATGGATCCGGTCTTAATATTTGCCCACTTTCGACTCTGAGGCAGCTGAAATTCGACGTGGGAAAGCTTCACCAGAACCAAGTCAATGTGAGAGCCTTTGATGGAGTGCAAAGAGACACATTGGGTGCGGTGAACTTGGACATTCAGGTGGGTCCTGCGGATTTTAATGTGGAGTTCCAGGTGTTGGATATCAACACCAGTTACAACTTGCTTTTAGGAAGACCGTTTATTCATATGGCTGGGGCTGTGTCTTCTACCCTTCACCAACTAATGAAGTTTGTCTGGAAGGACAAGGAATTAGTCATTTATGGTGAAGGGAGTCATTTCGATGGGTATGCACCGATCGTTGATGATGTCTCTCGAGGTTGTGATTTCTACACGGTAGAGCTGGTAAATGCCACCGGTGATGACTTGGCTCCACAATCTCCTATGCCTGCCGTGTACAAGATGATTGCTACTGTTATGCTCCAGAATGGTTTCGAACCAGGTTTTGGATTGGGGAAGCATTTCCAAGGAATCGTCGAGCCTATCCAAATTCCCACCAAAGGAGCAAAGTTTGGTTTGGGATATGTCCCAACAGATGATGAAGCGGAGATGAAGAACAAGAATGTTGGTCAAGCATTGGCCAGGCCAATTCCTCATCTGTACCAGTCATTCCCGGTGCGAGGATATGTCAATGATGATGGTCTCGGGGAAGGAATCTGTGGCCTTTTTGAGGAGATTGGTGCGGTCCTTGAGGAAGAGGCTGGGACATCAGGCATCCGTGATGCAGAGCCTGAGGAGCGATTGCAGAACTGGACCTCCACACCACTCCTGATTTCCCGCTCATCTGGGTAGAAAAGACATGTGTCTTTGTTTGTTTTAAAATCGGTGGTAGTCCGGAAGAGGCCCGAGACCCACCATTTATGCAATTTTATTTGTTTGAAGTTTTTAAATTCCCTTGTGATGTTTCAAAAGGAAAAATGGCCCTCGGTCATGGCTAAAGTTTGTGCTTGTCTTTCAATTTAAATGAAAAGCCTCTTTTATCAAATTTGCTTGTTTACTTATCTGTTTATATTTTACTTTCCTAACTTTGTTCGTTTATGATTTCAGTAATATTAATTTAAAACCTGCCAATGTCATGTCATGTCATGAACCGAGTGAACAAAATGAGGCAGGTGATGATGAATGTGAGGAATATGAAGAAGAAAATGAGGTTCCCGAACATGTTGCTGAAGAGTTTCGACAATTTGAAAATCAACATAAGCCAAATTTGGAAGAAACCGAAACTGTGAATCTCGGAGATGATGAATGTGTTAAAGAAGTAAGAATCAGTGTCCATTTGACGGAAGCTCAAAGAAGAGACCTGGTTCGCTTGCTTAGGGAGTACATTGATGTATTTGCCTGGTCTTATAAAGACATGCCAGGGCTGAGCACAAATATGGTGTCCCATAAGTTGCCGATCAATCCAGATTTCAGTCCAGTAAAACAAAAGACTCGGAAGTTCAAGCCTGAGTTGAGTTTGAAGATCAAAGAGGAGATTACAAAGCAGATCGAGTCCCAAGTAGTGGAAGTGACGCAGTATCCAACTTGGTTAGCTAATGTTGTTCCGGTTGCCAAGAAAGACGGAAAAATAAGAATTTGTGTCGATTACAGAGATCTCAACAAAGCAAGCCCGAAGGATAATTTTCCGTTGCCAAACATTCACATTCTCATTGATAATTGTGCTAAGCATGAGATGCAATCGTTTGTGGATTGTTATGAGGGTTATCACCAGATCCTGATGGATGAAGAAGATGCAGAAAAGACAGCTTTCATCACGCCTTGGGGTGTATATCATTATCGGGTGATGCCTTTTGGTCTCAAAAATGTCGGTGCTACTTACATGAGGGCTATGACGACCATTTTTCACGATATGATTCACAAGGAGATTGAGGTGTATGTAGATGATGTCATAATCAAGTCCCGCGAGAGTTCGGACCACTTGACCCACTTGAGAAAGTTCTTTGATCGTTTGCGTCGATACAATTTGAAGTTAAATCCTGCCAAGTGTGCTTTTGGAGTGCCAGCTGGCAAGTTGTTGGGATTTATAGTCAGCAGGAGGGGCATTGAGCTTGACCCTTCCAAGATCAAGGCAATTCAATAATTACCCCCTCCGAAGACCAAGAAAGAGGTGATGAGCTTTTTAGGAAGGTTGAACTACATCAGTCGGTTTATAGCTCAATCCACCGTGGTGTGCGAGCCCATCTTTAAGTTATTGAAAAAAGATGCCTCGACCAAGTGGACCGGAGAATGTCAAACTGCTTTTGATGCCATCAAGAACTATTTGTCCAATCCGCCGGTGTTGGTCCCTCCGCGAGAAGGGAGTCCGTTATTGCTATATTTATCTATCTCAGATAACGCATTGGGATGCGTACTTGGTCAACATGATGAAACTGGAAAGAAAGAGCGAGCCATTTATTACTTGAGCAAAAAGTTCACTCCATATGAGGCTCGTTACACTCTGTTGGAAAGGACATGTTGTGCTTTGACCTGGATTGCTCAGAAATTAAGACATTACTCGTCTTCTTATACCACATACCTTATTTCTAGGATGGACCCGTTGAAGTATATTTTCCAGAAAGCAATGCCGACCGGGAAGTTGGCTAAATGGCAAATGCTTTTGAGTGAGTTTGACATTGTGTATGTGACTCAGAAGGCGATAAAGGCGCAAGCCTTGGCTGATCATCTTGCAGAGAATCCAGTTGATGAAGAGTATGAACCGCTCAAGACTTATTTTCCCGATAAGGAAGTTTCATTCGTGGGTGAAGATATTTCGGAAGCGTACCCCGGATGGAGAGTATTCTTTGATAGAGCGGCAAATCATCAAGGGAAAGGAATCGGAGCGGTCTTAGTATCAGAAACCGGTCAGCACTATCCTATGGCGGCTAAACTCCGATTTGGATGCACGAACAACATGGCTGAGTATGAAGCTTGCATCCTCGGTCTGAAGATGGCAATTGATATGAATGTTCACGAGTTGCTGGTTATTGGAGATTCAGATTTGCTGATTCATCAGGTTCAAGGGGAATGGGCCGTGAAAAATCCAAAGATCACACCGTATGTGCGGTATATACAGAAGTTGTGCAAGAGATTTCGCAAAATTGAGTTTAAACACACTCCCAGGACACAGAATGAGTTGGCCGATGCTCTTGCCACCATCGTGTCAATGATTAAGCATCCAGATACAAGTTATATTGATCCAGTGGATATAGAGGTAAAAGAACAACCTGTTCATTGTTCACACGTCGAAGCGGAACCAGATGGTTTGCCTTGGTATTTTGACATCAAGAAGTATTTAGAGGACGGGACTTATCCTGAGAATGCAACGTTCAACCAGAAGAAGTCGATACGCCGCATGGCCCTCAATTTCTTCACAAGTGGGGAAATCCTTTATAGGAGAACACCAGATTTAGGTCTTCTCAGATGCGTGGATGCTAGTGAAGCTGCAAAGCTGCTTGAACAGATACATGTCGGAGTTTGTGGTACTCATATGAATGGACTCACTTTGTCGAGAAAGGTTCTTCAAGCCGGCTAGTTTTGGATGACTATGGAACATGATTGTTGCAAGTTTGTGCAGAAATGTCATAAATGTCAAGTGCATGGTGATTTGATTCGAGTGCCGCCTCACGAACTTAATGCTATGAGTTCACCTTGGCCTTTTGTAGCTTGGGGCATGGATGTCATTGGTCCGATAGAACCAGTCGCCTCTAACGGACACAGATTCATTTTGGTTGCCATTGACTACTTCACCAAGTGGGTGGAAGCAGCTTCGTACAAGTCGGTGACCAAGAAAGTTGTAGCTGATTTTGTTCGTAACAACCTGATATGTAGGTTTGGAGTACTAGAATCCATCATTACTGATAATGGAGCGAATCTTAACAGTCACTTGATGAGAGAGATATGTGAACAGTTCAAGATTACTCACCGAAACTCAACTGCCTATCGTCCCCAAATGAATGGAGCTGTAGAAGCCGCCAACAAGAACATAAAGAAGATTTTGAGGAAAATGATTGATAATCGCAGAGGTTGGCACGAGATGTTGCCATATGCTTTGTTGGGTTACCGAACGACTGTCAGAACATCAGTTGGAGCTACTCCATATTTGCTAGTGTATGGAACAGAAGCGGTTATACCTGCATAAGTTGAAATACCTTCATTAAGAATCATCCAAGAAGCTGAATTGAGTGATGCCGAATGGGTTCGCAAGCGGATCGATCGGTTAACATTGATTGATGAGAAGAGAATGGTTGCTGTCTGTCATGGACAACTGTATCGACAAAGAATGATTCGTGCTTTTCACAAGAAAGTGAGATCCAGAATGTTTGAGGTTGGTCAGTTGGTCCTCAAACGTATTTTCCCTCATCAGGATGAGTACAAAGGGAAATTTGCACCAAATTGGCAAGGACCTTACATGGTTCGCAAAGTGTTATCTGGAGGTGCCTTGATCCTGTCAGAGATGGATGGCACCGAATGGCCGAAACCAATCAACTCAGATGCTGTCAAGAGATACTATGTGTGAAGTTCAGTTTGTATTTCTGTCATTTCATTGTAATCGTTATATTTGCTTGTAATCGTCTATGTTTAGAATTTTATCCCTCTTGTAATGAACTACGTCTGACCTGAATTCTCAAGAATGAGATACGTAGGCGGCCTATGTCGGCCTCGGTCACTCTCTTATCCCCTTTAAATATTTCTTTGTATTTGAACTACGTTCGACCTGAATTCTCAAGAATGAGATACGTAGGCGGCCTATGTCGGCCTCGGTCGGTTTCTTTGTAAATTTCTTATTTTTGTTAATCCTTGAGGGGGAACTACGTTTGACCTGATTCCTGCCTCAACGGGATACGTAGGCGCCACAAGGGCTCGGTCATATTTCCCGTAAGGATTTCTATTTCTCTTTACAATAGAAATTGGGACAGAATTTTTTGAGAGGGACTAAAAAATTCTCGAGGAAAAGATCTTTCCAACAAAGTCAAGACTAAAGTCACTTTGAGATTTGCAACTGGGACAGAATTTTTGAGAATATCTCAAAAATTTCGTGATTTGCTCACCAACGACTGAAGACAAACCAAGACAGTTAACTGGGACAGAAATTTTGAGATGGCCTCAAAATTTCAACCAGGTCTATCGGCAGTTTAGAACAACTTTGAATACTTCCCAACAAGTAATCAGATAGATCCCAAAACATCAAACTCCAAATGGCGTCCACTAAGCTTGGCGTGACATGACACTTGGCAGTGACATTTTCCAAATGCTACTTTTTGAAAATCTATTTTTTTCTTAAAACTTTTCCTACATGTTTCAATTATTTTTACATAAAAGTGTTTTGTCTTATCTATCAAGAAGCGGGAGATCGGAGAAATCAACCGGAGATAGCAAGACAAGGAGCAGACAACTGAAGAGATCGACACAGATCAGTTCATTTTTTATAAACTAACAATTTTTCTATGGACGCAGGTCTATAAGCTTGCCTCCAGATCAACATATTCCACCATTCAATGAATATGGAGAAGTCAAAGGGGCAAAGAGCTCCCCAAAATTGACAATTTTTCTGTGGATGCAGGAAATATAGTATGATGCTTATATTAAAGATTTTGGAATATGAGTAACATTATTTCATTCGATTCCCAACAAGGCGAAGTCCATAATGAACGTGCAATTATGTTCGAAGATGGGACAAATGAAAACCTTGAAGAGAGAAATATTATTATTTTCCAGCAACTAGAGATACATGGAAGACATTCATCTGCATTATATTATCAGATATGATAATATTCTTACCCAAGGGTCATTTTTATCTATATTATCGATTGAGACGATATCACTACCCGGAGAGTCATTTATATCGTATTGTCAAATGAGATGATACCACTACTCCGAGGGTCATTTTTATTTATATTGTCGATTGAGACGATATCACTACCCGGAGAGTCATTTATATCGTATTGTCAAAAGAGATGATACCACTACTCCGAGGGTCATGTTTATTATATTGTCGATTCAGACGATACCGCCATCCCAAAAGATACCCAGAAGATCACATATATTGCTCGGTGAAGCATTATCTTCATTGGGTATCAGGGAGGCATCATCAAAAGAAATCATGCATCGCGAGAAAACCTACATGCATAGCAAGAGAGAAGACTCATGCATACCAAGAGAAAGAAATCATGCATAGCAAGAAGAAGACCATGCATAGCAAGAGAAAGAAGTCGGGCATAGCGGGAAAAGATTCATGCATCGCGGGAAAAAGATTCATGCATCGCGAGAAAAGAAATCCATGCATTGCAAGAGAGAAGACTCATGCATAGCAAGAGAAATAAATCATGCATCGCGGAAAAGAAGTCATGCATCGCGGAAAAGTCACGCATTGCGAAAGAGAAGACTCATGCGTAGCAAGAGAAAGAAATCATGCATCGCGAAAAAGAAGTCATGCATTGCCAGAGAAGATTCATGCATCGCGGAAAAGTCATGCATCGCGGAAAAGCCATGCATTGCAAGAGAAGATTCATGCATTGCGGGATAAGGATTCATGCATTACAAGAGAAGATTCATGCATCGCGAAAAGAGATTCATACACCGCAAGAGAAATGAGTTATGCATCACAAGAAAAGGATTTACCCATCACAAGAAGATCAACATCGACAGTATCATTTTTCTTTGCAAAAACGACATCAAAAGAACAATCAACATATTAGATCAGCATATTTTATTACTTTGACATCAAAGAAAGAGTACACTGAAGACTATATTGCAAATATAATCTACAAGCTTTATTTGCTTTACGTCAAACCTGATGGAGTCGACTTCAAATGTTCAAGGAGAGCAATTAAGTGTCAACATGGTAAAAGACACTATCCCTCCATTTGAATTGCATTTTTATGCTAATGAGTTTTATCCCAGTCTTTGTCGAGAGCATCCAAAAGGATGAATTCTCCAAAACAAACCACAGGTGCGGACGACATCAAAAGGATGCAGCACAACGTGGAATTTTTTCTTAGCAGCGAACTGGGACATAGTCCAAAGAGGAGTGCCAAACTCTTAGGATGCGAGCAGAGGAGTGACTTCCACCACAATCAAACCACACCCCTATCTGAAAGCATGTGGGTTTTTCTTATGTTTATCAGTTTCAGTTTTGCATCCGGAATTTTTGGTCTCTGTCGGAAGAAGCTTTCCAATCTGAGTGACAATGCACCAAGAGCCTTGGAAATTATGTCCGTGTAAGTTCTTACTTATGGATGTGAAGAGTTCCGCATTCATGGCTAAGAGGTTGCAAGCCTCTTTTTCATACTCGACTTACTTGTCACTCCTCCAGAACCAAAGGATATCTTGCGTAATAGACTTCCTTTTCAACTGATAGAGTCGAACTACAAGCAGCCTGATTCTCTAAGTTGAGGGATATGTAGGCGGGATCAATGTTGAAAACCCGGCTGTATTCTAACATTTTCTCTGAAATCGCATTCCCGAGCATTCTGGTGCCTTCATAATTCGGTATCGGGATGGTTTTGAGTTTCTTCCAAAATCGTGCGTTAAATCGAGCTTATCGAACTACAAGTGGCCTGAATTCTCATATAGCCTGAGATATGTAGGAAACCCATTTCCGGGGTTCGGCCATAATTTCTAAAGTCCGTACCAAAAACCTTTTTCCAAAAGATGAAGATGCGGTCGGTCAAAATTGGATTTGTCAATTTCATCTTCCTCGAATTTCTTGCATCAATCCAAGTAAAATGAGGGACAGTTGTTGACACCCAATTTTGATCCTCCCTAATATAATTTAATCATCGAGCTTCCTAAATTCTAAACGATTTGAAATAATTGGCCTTATAAAATTCAAAATAATTTTCAAGTCATTTTAAGTAGTTTTGTCAATTTTATAAATTTCAAAATAATAAATATAATATTTTATATAATTATGTGTCTAATTAGTATATTTTATGAATGTTCGAAAATTGTCTCAAAAAGATTTTAGTTTTATTTAAATATTCGGCTATTTAGTTTAAATTAATTAATAGCTTATATTTCGAGTTAATTAGTTTATAATTAAGTTAATTATTATATAATCATGTGTCTAATTGGTATATTTTATGAATGTTCGAAAATTGTCTAAAAATGATTTTAGTTTTATTTAAATATTTAGTTATTTAGTCGTTTATATTATTAGATTAATTAGTTTACAATGAGTTAACTATTTTATTTCGTTAAGATTAAGAAGCTCGTTAATTAATTAATATTGATTTGTCTTATTTAATTACTAGTCGAATTTCTCCTAATCAACTAAGTTTGACTACATTTGGCTATAATTTAGATTTATATGGCCAAAGTCTAAATCCAATTCTAGCGTATCTATTTTTTTAAGGGACCGAATTTGGGCCTTTATTTTTCCGAAGCCCAGTTCATTATTTCCCCTTTCTCCAGCAACAATTCCCACCCCTTCAAAATCCACCCAGCAGCCCTTTTCAAATTCCAAACCGCCCAGCCTTTTTCCCCTGACCCGGCCCAGTTTCCTTTTTCCTCTTCACAAAGAGACCCAGAACATTCCCAGAAACGACAACAACAATCCAACGTTCACAATTGCAACAGCTACGACAAAACGACATCAGTAGCAGCAATTCAGTACTGTTCCGGCAGTATCGTTCCAGCGCCCTTTCCAGCCCGGAACCGTCCTTGGGGCTGCGAGATGATGCCACGTCGAGTCCCAAGGACGAAAGATCGATCCCAAGTCGTCCATTCTCCTTTCCTCTTCCGAAATGGAGCAAAATCTTCCGAAAAAGATGTTTCTCCGTAATGGGAAAAGAATTCGAATTTGAATTCGAGATGGGCCTTAAATCTTTTTTTTATCGGTTTCCCTCCAAGAAATTGGAAACCTAATCCTTGTCTATATATACTCTCTTCTCCATTCACTTTTGGGGAGATTTTTTGGAGGGGGAGATTTTTTTTTGGGTTAAAGAATTTTGTGTCAAGGAAGTATTGAGAAAATTTGGAAGAAAAACAGAGAAAAAGGGCTGGACGAAAATGGGGAGAAAATTTTGACCCAAAAACTTTTAGTTAGAAAGGAGAAAATTTGGAAAAAAGTTTGGCAAAAAATCACATAGGGAGATTTTCTAAAGTTGTAGAAGATCACTCAGAAAAATACCCTTCAGATACATACTTTCTTCTTAATTTTTTACGTGTTGCGGAAGGATTAGTCAGATTTCTGAAAAGTTTCCCGCTGTGGTGTTAAGTTCACTCGATTCAAAGCTCGTCTAGCCCCGTTCGCTGTCTTAAAAGAGGTAATAATCTCTCTGCTTAGCCTCGTCTGCTCAACTTCAAACCATGTTGTTTCTTCTTCTGTAGGCGTTTAATGGAGTTAGAGTCTTGCTTTGCTGTTTGTTCGCCTAAAAATATTGACATGCATATTTAGTTTTTGTACCCTCTCTTTCGATTGTCGTTTTTTTTTAAATGTCAAGGCATCCCCGCCTATCTAGTTTACTATCTGTTGTTGTCTGATTGCGTATTAAAATTAGTGGAAGCTCGTTGAGAGATGTCACAATCTTGTCATGAATCACTGCCTTTTCGATTCATATTTGTGTTAGCCTTCCTCTTTCCCGTGAATTTTTTTTTTTAGTTAAGCATGCCTCCACTCGAATTTTCTTTGTATTCATTACGTCTAAGTAGGCTATCTCAATATTACGATCGTATAAGGCTTGATGTCGTATGCTATGCTTGATTTCGTCGTTTAACTGCTCAAATTGGTTTAAGTCAAATACTCAGTACATTTCAGTGTCAACCTATCCTCGGATGTGTCAATTTTGTCTAGTTTTTGGATTCTTTTCTCTTTTTCCAACATGGTACCAGTGGTCAAGTATAGCATGAAGTCCATTTGATTGCTTCTTAGCCCTGCTCCCTCTCCCTCATTTTTTATAGATTTAATTAATATGCATTTGGCTATGGTAAACTTGTTTTCATGTTCATTAAATTGGTCCAAGATTCTGTCCATGTTGTGTGTTACGGTAGTGCTTCTTGGGTTTATTTTCTAATATTTATTTAAAAGGCATATGTAAGTTTGCATTGGGTTGAATGAAAAATAAATAAATAAAAGGCATCATGGGTTTTCCTTTCTCTGTAAGTCAGTCGAGGTATTAAGCATTTAGGGCGATCACTCTTGACTGTTTGTTTCAGCTGACCCTTTTATTTATTATTTGGTTTTCCTTTTGAGATTTGGAATGATTAGATGTCTTGGAGCATATTTGTATCCCCATTAATTTCCTTTAGTCAGCATCATTAATCCGAATACATTATTTTATTTTATTTTATTTATTTACTTTTACTTGTTTAATTTTGCTTGGATTTTTGAGAATCTGTAAGATCGGCCCTTTCTGAATACTTACTAATTTGTTGTTTTCCCCCCCTTTTCTTGCATGTGAAATCTATCCGAGTTCATTATGAACTCACCTCTCCTTTGCCTTTCGGGAGAGCCATAAGGGCTCAATTTCCCTTTATCGAGTCGCCAACCCACTAAAACCGATGAACAGGCTCCAGAGTTGAAAAGACGCGCAAGAAATCAAGGGTTGAAAAGATTGGGCCAAAGGCCCACCCTTCATTACTAAAGTTTGTATTTTGTTATTTAGGGCTCAAGCCCTTGTCATTTAATTATTAATGCTCTATTGGAAGTTTAGGACAGGTGAAGAATGGGCCAAAGGCCCAAAGATAAAATACATTACTCTTATGTTAGTTTAGGACAGGTGCAGATAACTCAAATGGGCCGGAGGCCCAAAACAAAATGGGCCCAAATACTGGTCCAGGCGGACAGAAACCAGATTTGGGTCCAACCCTCTTTCCCTCTTCACCTTACTGTGTTTGTTTTGTTTGTTAGTATTTGTCACTAATCTTAAGGTCGAAAAATTCAAATCCCCGAAAGACGCCAATTTTGATTTAACAATTAACTGAATCGGTCATCTCTTAACAAAAACTTAAAGAATAAGTTTTACAAATTATTTCGCTTAGATAATATTTCATAATTTTATTTTTCTCCCTCAAATTGGTCCTAACTAACAAAATAGTTCAATTTTGCAAAACGAGTTAAGTTAAATTTATTTTAGCCAAATAATTAATTGTCGGATAACCGCATTAGCGGATGTTCTAAATGCTTTAAAATCCTTCTTAGAACATTAATAGGAACCCTCGAACCCCTTTTAAGATTTTCACTAGATTCCTGTTTTAATCTATTGAAATCAGTTTTTCTTGATTTTTTTCTCAAAAATTAAGTGGCGACTCTTAAACCAGTCCAATTAATATTTCCAAATAAAACATGAACAATTCAACTCAAAGACTTTATGGGTAACATGTAATAGTCCCATGCTTAGAAATATAATCTTAAAGGGGATTAGGAATTCAATACTCAAGACTTAGAAGTTGAAGATACTACTCCTCTCAAAGATACTCAACTTCTGGAGTTCATTCGGAATTTATGGGCATGAACGACTTGACTCATAGGTCTACATAACTTTATAAAACTCATGTATGTGACTCTTCTTATTCTCTGACTTACTTCCTCAAAACTTAGTTCAAATCGATAGTTGATCTCAAAGGATTCACAATTGAACTCAAAGGCTTCCTTGAACTCTACTCTTAACTCTCTCTTGAATTTGAATTATGAATTCAAGAGTTATGATTCATGATATGAAGGATCTCAGTAACAATATAGCTATTCGATAATTAGGAATATAACTTTGAAAAGAAACGTGAATTCAAGAACTCAAAATCAACTTATCTCAAGAATACTCAAATCTAGGGAAAGTATCTTAGATTACTCTTTTACTGATCTGAAAGTAGAGGTAGGGCGTGAGGATGAACTAGTACAACACTATGATAGCCTTGCATACCTAAAAGAACAAGATTATTGAAGAACCTTGAAGAATAACTTGATTAGAAGCCTTGAAATCCTAGCTTAAAGGTAAACAATAAAGAAAACCTTTCTTGAGATTCTTGAATTAGTTTTCTTGAAATCTCTATGGCCAAGAATTATGATTTTCATTAGTGAAGATGAAAATCTGATTGTTTTGAGCCTTTTATTAGTCAAGAAATTCGTTTATGGTTTTCTTGGAGTTAAAAAGACAAAAACGACTGTTTTTAATATTTTCCCGTCGGCTAATTCGTAATAGCACTGTATAGGTTACTTAAATAATCATAACTTTTTACTAAAAAATTGGATTGACACGAAATTGGTGGCGTTGGAAAGTAGATTCAAATACCTTTAATTTAATAGATTATGGCTCACTTATCACTTTTTATTCTAAGATATATGGTCGTTTAAAGTTGACCCAAGCAGAATCTTACATTAAAACTTAATGAAACTTCAAGAATACTATCTTTAAATCTCAAGAACAAAATTACGTTGAATAAATCATGGTTGGTGTGTGAGTGAAGAACCCAACATTATGGAAGCTTACATACCTCTTAGGGATTAAACCCATGGCGAAAATCCGCAACAAGATGCAAGAATCTCGACGAACGCTTTCATCCTTTCTCTTTTCTCCTCTTTTCTCTTCTTGAACTCTCAACTAAATCCCTAGGCGTAAATTAGGATTATTAAACTGAACCTAATCAGATTAGACCTCTAAAATATTATTAAAAACGAATCAAATCTTTTTGGATAAGGAAAAGATCAAGATACCCTTTACTATTTCCGATTTTGACTTTCCTTGACCGGGGAGCCTAACTTCAAAAGGCCATATCTCACTCATTCGACCTCGAAACTTAGCAAACTCTGCGGTGTTGGGAAGATAATTTAAATATCTTCCCTACGGTATATGGTAGTCCACCTAACTCATCCTTAGCTATGAGGTATGATCATTTGAAGTCGATCCAAAACTCATACTTAACTTGCAAAATTTCATATTTTGCTATTTCCAATTTAGTTCTTTTCCGAACTAATGGTGCTACATCTAGTGAACTTAACACTTAAGAAATTTTAATTCCTCGGTAAAATCCTACTCACAATGAAGGATGGTTCAAGTCTTAGCTCAAAAATTTTCTGGGGTGTTACAATATCTCCCCCTTGGGATCATTCGTCCTCATATGACAACTGGACTGGGTAGAGAATGGGGTTACTCTTACTAAGGTCTGAGTCTAATGGTATGCTCTTACTAAATTCAAGCTTCACCCAAATCCTTAAGTTCGGATTATATACCTCTATAGGAAATCTCATTCCAAACTATTACTCCTTACCACCACATTCGAGCCTAGTACTCTAACAACTTCATTACTAAAAGGACCTCTAAAAAAGATATCCCGCAAACTCTTTGGAACTAATCACTATCTTACTCTCAAACACTTGACTTGATCTCTCATTTTATCATCTCCCCCTTAGGTCTAAAGCTAACACTTGAAAGCTATGGACCTATTTGATATTGACAACTAAATTGTGCTATCTAGGCACACTTCTTAATGATCTTGTTGCTCTTGTGACTTAACCACACTTCAATGCCCTTATCTAAATGTTATGGTCTCTCACTTGTACCACTCATATCTTTTCCAGCTAATATCTCAAATCCTCACCTACTTTATGTCAAGTCTTCCAGATCAAGTCTGAAGACAAATATCATTACCCTCATGCTGCCATTCTTTTGATCATGACACTCATCTCAAATTAAAGCTTAAAGTTTATTACTAAACCCGAATATTAATATGATTGCTAGCTTACTATACTAACTTACAACTACTAGATACAAATTCAGAAGCACTCGTCCACTAGGACCTTATGACGAATACTCAATCGTCTCCTCTTAGTCTTCATACTTACAATTACTATCACATTCGACTTCGCAACATAAGTACTACTCACTCATTCACTATTTATCAATGCCTAATTAGTTCTATTACACTTTAAATATTATGGGCTCTCTCTCTCAAAAATCATAAGCCTAGCTTAAATCTACCACCTCATAAATACCATGCTCTCTTATTCAACACAAGAATTTAGTTTCTTCTAATAGAATGGCACATCGACACCAACTCTATTCTGGTTAACAAATATATACTCTATCTCATCTTGACTAGAAAATTTTACTCTACCCATAAGGGAAAGCTCCTCATCAATAACTTACTGGGTGCATGGCTATAATAATATAACTCTTCAAAACATTATCTCCCTTTCTTAAATCACTAAACCTCTGCATACTTTCCTCTAACTCTGGGTTCTTTCTCTACTACTGCTCATGATCGCATAACTCATGCTACCTTTTCGGGTGAAAATACTACCCAAGCTCTAAACATACTTTCTCTTGAGGATATCAACTGAAACAAGGCTTAAGGAAAAGAGTACAACTCGCTTTTAGCGCAAATGCACGATTCATATGAATATGAGGGCATTACTCTGAAACTAAATATTTAACTTACTCTTGGGCTTCTCTCAAGCCCCTCTGGAATCTCATGACTTCCTCAAGACTCTTGCAAAGAATAACTCATCGACAAAGAACTGACTCTATTTTTCAACCACCTCTAGTATTATGGGTATTCGAATGATTATGAGAAACACACGAGTTAGAATAAGTGTCTATGACATAGATATATTGCACGATTAAAAGTATGAAAGAAGGGAAACTTTTCTTAAATGTCTGTACTCCCTTGTTTATAAAAATGGGGCCCTCACAACCATAAATGAGAACCTACTTGACACGGCTTCATAGACACCCCAGACACTTGAACTCTGTACTTTGATACCAAGTTTGTCATGACCCGAGTCTACACCCTAGACGTGGCCGACACTCAAGAACCATTGCTGGTCCACAAGCAAACCCTCATCCTGGCTGACTACATGTGGAAGACTAACTTAAGCATGCAAAAGCTTAAAACTGAAATAAAATTCAATAAACTCAACTTTTGAAACTTTAACTCAAATGAACAACTTAGAATAAAATAATATATTCATCTTGCCAGAAAATAGGCACTTAAGTCTTTAAAACATTTAATAAAATAAATAAATAATACAGACTTCTTAACTATACTGACTATCTACGAAGACTCTATCTGATAAATATGGATGTCCGGACAAGACCCATGACATCCTAACTAAACTGAAAAGTAAATGAAATCTTCCAGAAAATAAAGAGGCTCACCATAGCTAACTCGAACTCTCGGATTTATCAACGAATCTCCTGTTGATGATCCTGAATACCTGTGTCTGCATCATGAAAAGATGCAGGCCAAATGGCTCAGTATGTGGATTGTACGAGGAATTCTAAAGCCTAACATAAGCTTGAAAGAATCTGAAAGAAACTGAATAACTTACCTGGCTCAACTCAACTCAACATAACTGAACTCATTTCATTATAAAGCAGATTAAAACAAGTGCAATAGAAAGAAAAACTGTTGAAAACATGCTGTCAATTCATAATCATTATATCATAAAAAGACAAACCATGCTCTCTGTCAAAGTCTACTTGTGCAATGCATGAATGAATTCCCATACCCCAATTCACATTAAGCAGAACCCCTTGAGAAACCATGCTATTACTGCTGTGGGAGTTTCTCTAATCGACAACCATCACTTAAGAACTATAGTGATGAACTCAAAGCTTAAGTCTTAAAACAATGTTTAAACATTTGTAAAAGACTTCTTAAGATATTATTTACGCCGAATTGTGGACATGAACGACTCAAAGCAAGGTTTTCAATAACCATAGATACAACTCAATACTTGGAACTCAAGAACTTCAATGATACTACTCACTTCAAGAATGCTCAACTCAGAGGGTTCATGCGGAATTGTGACCATGAATGACTTAACTCAAGGATTCAAAGATACATCTCTTCTCAAGACTGATCGACTTATAGGACTTATGCGGAATTATGGGAATGAACAATTCAACTCAAAGACTTTATGGGTAACATGTAATAGTCCCATGCTTAGAAATATAATCTCAAAGGGGATTATGAACTCAATACTCAAGACTTAGAACTTGAAGATACTACTCCTCTTAAAGATACTTAACTTTTGGAGTTCATGCGGATTTTATGGACATGAACGACTTGATTCGTAGGTCTACATTATGAAACTCATGTATGTGACTCTTCTCATTCTCTTACTTACTTCCTCAAAACTTAGTTCAAATCGATAGTTGATCTCAAAGGATTCACAATTGAAATCAAAGGCTTCCTTGAACTCTACTCTTAACTTTCTCTTGAATTTAAATTATGAATTCAAGAGTTATGATTCATGATATGAAGGATCTCAATAACAATATAGCTATTCGATAATTAGGAATATAACTTTGAAAAGAAACGTGAATTCAAGAACTCAAAATCAACTTATCTCAAGAATACTCAAATCTAGGGAAAGTATCTTAGATTACTCTTTTACTGATCTGAAAGTAGAGGTAGGGCGTGAGGACGAACTAGTCCAACACTATGATAGCCTTGCATACCTAAAAGAACAAGATTATTGAAGAACCTTGAAGAATAACTTGATTAGAAGCCTTGAAATCCTAGCTTGAAGGTAAACAATCAAGAAAACCTTTCTTGAGATTCTTGAATTAGTTTTCTTGAAATCTCTATGGCCAAGAATTATGAGTTGCATTAGTGAAGATGAAAATCTGATTGTTTTGAGCCTTTTATTAGTCAAGAAATTCGTTTATGGTTTTCTTGGAGTTAAAAAGACAAAAACGACTGTTTTTAATATTTTCCCGTCGGCTAATTCGTAACAGCACTCTATAGGTTACTAAAATAGTCATAACTTTTTTCTCAAAAATCGAATTAATGGGAAATTGGTGGCGTTGGAAAGTATATTTAAATGCATTTAATTGGATAGGTTATGGCTCACGTAAATCTTTATATTCTAAGAGATATGGTCATTTAAAGTTGACCCAAGCAGAATCTTACATTAAAACTTAATGAAACTTCTAGGACACTTATCAAGAATTCATCTAGAACTCTAATCTTCAAATTTCAAGAACGAAATTATGCTGAATAAATCATGATTGGCGTGTGGGTGAAAGTACCCAACACTATGGAAACTTACATACCTCTTAGGGATTAAACCCATGGCGAAAATTCGCAACAAGATGCAAGAATCTAGACGAACGCTTTCATCCCTTCTCTTTTCTCCTCTTTTATCTTCCTGTTTTCTCTTCTTCTTTTCTCTTCTTGAACTCTCAACTAAAACCCTAGGCGTAAACTAGGATTATAAAACTGAATCTAAGCATATTAGACCTCTAAAATATTACTAAAAACGAATCAAATCTGTTTGGATAAGGAAAAGATTAAGATACCCCTTACTATTTCCGATTTTGACTTTCCTTGACTGGGCAGCCTAACTTCAAAAGGCCATATCTCACTCATTCGAACTCGAAACTTAGCAAACTCTGCGGCGTTGGAAAGATAATTCAAAGATCTTCCCTACAGTATATGGTAGTCCACCTAACTCATCCTTAGCTATGAGGTATGATCATTTGAAGTCGACCCAAAACTCATACTTAACTTAACTTGCAAAATTTCATATTTTGCTATTTCCAATTTAGTTCTTTTTCGAACTAGTGGTGCTACATCTAGTGAACTTAACACTTAAGAAATTTTAATTCCTCGGTAAAATCCTACTCACAACGAAGGATGGTTCAAGTCTTAGCTCAAAAATTTTCTGGGGTGTTATAGTTCCTTAGCATTAAAAATTGAAAAGTGCATAATAAGGTCGTTTAGGGGTTTATTTACGACCTTAAGTTGCGTCTGGCCCGCCAAGCGGCCCTCACCCTGCTACAGTGGCCTCGCCAGAGCGACAAAACCCAGTGCCAGAGCGGCTTGCATGAAATAGTGAGCTATTTTAATAATTCCAAGGCCCCCATTTCACAACGCACCTCTAACCAACGATGCTCAAAAAAATCCATTCATGCTATGATCAATTCCGTAAAGTTGTATGGATTCCTTAACAAGTTATCTATCTACTCATGTAATCAAAATTATAAATAAATCAATTGAACTTTCATGGCCTTAATCTCTTTGTTCCTCAACTTACGCACATCACGATCAAGAACTACAACCGGTTCCTCCGCATATTGGAGGTCCTTGTTTAACACAATTGAGTCCCATTTTATGATATAATCCCTGTCACCATGATACCTCTTCAACATGGACACATGAAATACCGGATAAACTCCCGATAAATTAGGAGGTAAAGCCAACCTATACGCTATTGGTCCTACATAGTGAAAAATCTCAAATAGACCAATGTATCGTCGACTTAGCTGACCTTTCTTGCCAAATCTCATCACCCCTTTCATGGGTGATACCTTAAGAAGAACATTCTCACTATTCTGAAATGTCATGTCTCTTACCTTATGATCTGCATACTTCTTCTTCCTACTTTGGGCTGCTAAAAGTTTTGTTTGGATGCTCATCACCTTATCTTGAGCATCCTTCACCAAATCAACCCCCAAAGATTTCACATCCCCAGCCTTGAACCATCCTATGGGTGATCTACATCCCCTCCCATAGAGTGCCTCAAATGGTTCCATATCTATGCTAAAGTGACAACTATTATTATAAGAGAATTCACACATAGGTAAGAACTTATCCCAATGCTCTCCAAAGTCAATCACACATGCCCTTGATGAGTCCACAAATTGGACTCATTTAGGGCTTTATTTTGATATAAATGGCGTCCTCAAATGTTTATTTTGTCTCAATAACTGATGAAAACTCTTAAGTTTCAGGTATTTGAAATTTTAGTGGAAGAATGGACACTTAGGCGCAAAAAGGAACAAAAAGGCTGAAAAGAACGAAGAAGCTGAAGCCTGAGCATCGCTAATCACACTTGGCGATTCACCGAAAGGATGTACTCTGCCCTTTATTCCAGTACGCGAAGCCCTGAAGTAGCAAGATCAAAAAGGCGATGAAAAGAGTAGTCAGCGTTTTGCGAATAATTATGTGAAGCAGTACTACCTCGCCCAATGACACAGAGCATGACCATGCTAAAGGCTAGTGCAAGACGGTTACGAACTACACCAAAGGGCGAATCGCCAAGTTAATTGGCGATTTCGACTAACCTCGCCGAAAGATCCGCGAACATTATTTTCTGAAGTCTATAAATACTAAACTTGTTGTTAATTTTTAAAGATTCGAACATTTATTTTAATTTTCACAATAGAATAGTACTTTTTGGGATATTTTTTCTCAAGTTGGAGAGGGTTTTTGGGAGACTTGAAGAAAGAAAGATTTCATCTTCCCCAAGTTGGAAGTGGGTCTTATCCATTCTTCTTCCTTTGCTTAAATCAAGGTTTAATTCATTATACCCATTTGATTTTAGTATCATTTTAGGTGTATTTTGTTATTTCTTGATGTGTGGCTAAAACCTCCCATTCTTGGGGTGTGATTTTGCAAATATGTGTTGATATTATTGTTGGGTCTTGCTTGCTGATAGGTTAGATGTATTTTAACAGTAATTTCACCTGGTGATTGTGGTTTAATATAATGGGTTTGTAGTTGCAAATACAAAACCATCCATTTGTTTTCGACTTGCCCGAGTAGGAGGTTGCGAAACCAAGACTGCTAGACTGATGGCCTAAGGAGTGGGTTGACATGAGATTCAGCCCGAGAGGGTGAGCCCTAGTCCTATATCCTAACACTCAGCTCGAGAGAGGGAGTTGGGTAAGGCATAGGCTAGCCTTCATGCGGCAAATAGGTGTCCGAGAGGAACACATTTGAAATAGGGTAAGTTGCCCGAGAAGGAACTTATTTCCATTTAAAGCTTAGCCTAGTCACTATTATCTTGCAAATTTCCTATCGAAAGCATGTACCCAACTATTTATCTCAACTTGTATTGCGGTCACACCCCAAGAAATTGTCCCCATACTTGATTATCTTGTTATTTTTGTTATTTTTTATTACTTGTGACAAAACCCCCATTTGATATTTGACACCTTTGTGTCACCCCTTTTAATTTACAATGTTATTAATCCTTAATATCTTTAGCTATGACTAGTTTGAACTTAATTTTATTTTTCTACTAATTCTCAAAACCACTCCCTTGGGACATGACCCCAACCCTTGGTTGGGTTACTAACGATCATAGATACTCGTACTGTAGGTTAGTGTCGTTGGTCACGATAAGCATCAAAATGGTGCTGCTGCCGGGGAGTGGTGTTATTTGAGAATTTTTAGACTAATAGGATTTTTGTTCTTCTTAGTGTAGTTTTACAAACTTTACTTTTAGTTTTGTTCTTCGTTGAGTCGTCCATTTAGATGAGCATGGCTGAGCAGAGTAGTGGCAGTTTGGTTGAAATGAGCCAAGGAGTCCAAAAGGACCTCACGCTAACCGCACTGGCATCTCAGCTAAACGACTTGGCCACCAAAATCTCAGAGGTGGAAGTCCGATGCTACAACAAGGGGAGGTACATACCCCCTCATAAGCGAAGGAAGTCTAGAGATGGGGGAAAAATCGTGTCGAGGACACACTTCAAATCATTCTCCAAAAGATCACCGATCAAGATCGGGTGTTGGAAGAAATGAAGGAGAATATTGAAGTGTTGAATCCAATAATTGGATCCCACTCTAGATCAATCCAGCTAATCGGGTCAGTCCTGAGTTTTGCAGTGCCTCATCTCCACCCAAATGACATATTGGGGTCACCTAGTGACACTAGGGCCAGCCCCAATAACGGAGAATGAGTTCTTGGGAGGCAACCCAAGGTGATGTTGCTTTAAGTTATTCTGTTCAAATAATGGTGTGCTGATTTTGTAGGTTAAAGTGAGAAAGATGTTGAAAAGTGCAAGTTGGCGAGCCAAGGAGTTGGAGAGCCAAAGTGTTGGCGAGCCAAGGAGTTGGCGAATCGTTGAATCTATCAGCTATTTTGATTTAATCCACCGTTATGACCCCAAAATAAGGGATGTCATGTAAACCTCAGTGAGATGAGTATACGTTTAGTTAGTCGTCAAGTTGATCGGCGACAAGACTAACGTCATCGAATGGCCAAGAACTGAACAATTATATAAAGGCAAAAGGTCAAATTTTTGAATCTCTCACTTTTCCTCGTTTCAAACTCCTCAAAATCACACCAAAGGTAATTTTTCCTAGATTTTTTCTTTCCATTAGTATTTTAGTCAGTGACTAGTGTTTGGGGTTGGTTTTTTTTGCTACCTAGCATTTCAAAAAGCAATTTGATCAGCATCAAAGGTTAGTCTAAAACTCCGAACTTATTTTTCATAATTTTGCACTCTCTTGAAATTATAGTACCAAGATGATGTGTGCTGAGCCTCTCTGATAGAAATAGGGTGTTGTTACGCTATTATTAATTCAAAAATTTTGCTTGAAATGCTTTAATAGTCGATTGCCTTAGTGTTTGTGCTTTGATTTGAATGAACTTGAAATGGGTGTTGTGTAATCGTTGTTAGGTTGGTCGTGCTAAATAACAAAATTGAAGTGGCCCATATTTGTGCTAAATAACGAAAAATGCTCAATGAAGGAATGGGTGGCAACATTCCTAAGGGTAATCTTAGTTAAATAGCCAAATTTGGCAACACCGGAAGAAGTTTGAGTCTTCCGGGGTAATGGGAAGTATGGATCTTGTGTAAATTTCGTGTATGCATGCTTTGATTTCGTTTCCAGGGCTTGTAAGGTCGATTCTAAGAAGTGGGTTGAAATATAGGCACGTTGAATTATTCGGTGAGCTGGGTCGTGCTCGCCAAACGACTCTGCAGTTCACCTACTAGTTTTAGATAGACCTTCATTCATGTCCATAGTTCTGAGAGATCTGTAACTTTTGGCGGACACATTCATGATTGCCTAAATTAGTCGGTGACTCACCGATAGGATTTTAGACCGCCCTTTGCATGCCCCCTTTGCGCTCTTTAACTGTATCTTTTGGCGGACAACCTTGTCGTCACCGAAAGTAGTCGGCGTCTCACCAAATTGACTTTTTCATCGGTAATTTGCCTAGATTTCAAGCTAATTCCTTCAGCGAGTTCAACGTATATCACCAAAGAGATTTGTCGATTCACTAACTGAATCGGTGAGTCCTTGTGCAATAAGATTCTCTGTGTTTGAGTTCAGTTTCGCCTATTCTCTTGTTCTTTTGCAGATATGGTACGCACAAACTTAAACAAACCACCTCAAAAAAAGGGAAAGGGAATCAAAACCAATGAAGAAGGATCACTTCCTTCACAGAAAAGAAAGCAATATCTTCCACCAGGAGATAAAGGCAAACGAAAGAAGCATATCTCTAGAAAAGGGTCAGCTGTTGAGCCAGATTTTTCTGAGCCAGAAGATGAAGAACCGTTGATTCACCAACATAATGGGCTTAGGGATAGACCTCAATCAACAACTATCAGAGTTACATCAGCTGCAACTCCTCCGATTACCGAATAAGTGCCAAACCCGGCTCCACCTTTAGTGGCCCCTGCACTCCCCGTAGCTCCTCTTCCACCCAGATTGCTGAACAGATTGAAAGGCGATGGCTTACGAACCATTCCAGAAGAAAAGTTACTATATGTGCAGGGTTTGGAAGGTAAGCATGCTGAGGTGCTTGACACGCTCAAGTATCATGAGTTCGAGCAATTCACTAGGCCACGGGGCCATTACATCCCTTCCTGGGTTCGGGAATTCTACTTTGCCTATGCGGAGTTGGTCCCAAAAAATAAGAAAAAGGCTAGTGAATTCCGACCGGTGATGTTGGTTATGGTTAGAGGCAAGGAGGTAGAGTGACACAGCGAGCATATTAATGTTGTACTAGGTCGACCGCTGCACTCGGTACTACCCTACCAGGGTTTACCTATCATTTCGTCCCTGGATGATTTGAAGGGTTGGTTAGCTCCGATTATTTTTGACATCACCCCGAGGTGGTTGGGTGTGGGAGCTCGGATTGAGAAGAAGGATATGAATATCGCCTCCCAGTACTGGTTTGGCTTCATCAGCAGCACCATCATGCCATTCCAGAACGAGTCTATTCTGCGTCATCCTA
Source organism: Solanum stenotomum (assembly GCF_019186545.1). Classification (NCBI taxonomy): domain Eukaryota; kingdom Viridiplantae; phylum Streptophyta; class Magnoliopsida; order Solanales; family Solanaceae; genus Solanum; species Solanum stenotomum. The sequence continues at coordinate 40,892,835 of NC_064284.1, read as the reverse complement.
AGGCGGCTTGCCTTGGTTCTATCATGGCCAGGAGGCGATTGACCTGGGACTGCTGGTTTCACAGGATACAGCTACGAGAGCCAAAGAGACACATATATCTCTGCCTTTTCCTGTTCTGATCACCAAGTAATGTCGGCGTGTCGGAGTACCCCGGGACCCTCCCAGCGATATAGAGGTCACCCCATCTTCTGCCACCGATATCTGGAGTATAGAGGCCAAGTTCACACGAGAGGAGGTTGACAGGAGGAGAGCAGCCCCAACAGATACTTCTCTAGAGGTTGATGTTGACTCATTGCCAGCAGAGGCATCCTCATCTACTCCGACTTCGGAACCTTCAGGTATACTCGCTCCTTCTTCCCCTTCACATACTCCAAGAACATCCTCTTCCTCCTAGACTGCCAGGATCACTCTAGCCATGATCCTAAAGATAGGGTAGTTGTCCTATTCAGCTGATGTGAGAGCTACCCGATTGGAGAGGTCCGTTCCAGGGATGATCAACATGACCATACTAGCAGCACTTACGCCACTTCAAACCATTGTTGATACCCTGACAGTGAGAGTCATTACTTGTGTGATCAGACAGGAGGAAGCCTCTGAGTTGGCATCTTTAAAAGCCGAGATTACGAGTTTGAGGAAGGACGTACACTACCTTAAGTCTACTGACTTCACTTCACTAATAGAGAGGGCAGATGATGAGGATGCTCCTGAGACCACCGGTGATATGTAGGGGGATTGCATAACACATGCAGAGTCGGATGCAGAGACCGATGAGGAGTTGATATCAATGGATTGTAAGGAGAAACAAGAGAGCAGAGATGAGGGCATTTTCAGAGACTTGCCAAATCTGATAGAAACGGTTGTGCAGCCGGTGATCTAGACATTACCGGCTGAGACGTCCACAATAGCTCCTAGCAGATCTGACACTGCTATTCACTCTGACACTAATCCGGGCACTGATGCCCATATACAAACTGCTCCATCAACCACTATGACCCCGAAAGAGAGAGACTGCATAAACAAGACCTTTCTTCACCCCCTCTCTGTCTTTCTTTACTTTGCCTTTTGGATTCTGTATTATTTGCATATGAGGACAAACACTCTTATTTGTGGTGGGGTGAGGCCCACCTTGTTTTGCTTGTTTTAGATAATTTTGTTTTGGTATACATTTGGGTTGTCTATTTTTAATTGTGTTTTTAAAATTGCTTTGCAATTGTTTGAGCTTGTGACTCCGTTTCAGTTTATTTTTTATTTCAAAATGATTTTAACCCTATTTTGACCCTTCCAATTTTTTTTGAATTTATTGCACAATTTTGCTACCTCTCATGTGTTGAATGTGGCTGTTCTTTTGCAAAAATTTGAGTCTCGATTTTGATCAATATCGATGACTTCAATAGTGCTAACAATTGAACAAACATGAATGTACGACTATGATGAAGCCAAAGAAAGTTGCATAGACAATATGTGAACTCTGTGCATCTCGTTGTGATTAGCCATTTATCGAATTGATTCTCTTGTAATGACCGTTGTACACTAGTGAAAGTGTGTAGTCTTGTTTGACTTAAGTGTCGATGTCGTGTGTGAAGAGCTTACTTTGAACCTTGCATGAATAAACCTAGCATTTGCCCTGTTAGTCTGATTGATTTAGAAAGGTGTGCTCTTGAAATGATCTTAGGCAACTTTAAAGAGTGTGAGCCAAATTTGACATATACCTCTTTTGTGGCCTACCCGTGAGCGTGTGAAACTCTTTTGAACACCCTTTGAGCCTTACCTTTCTTTGAAAGAATCTTGATAAACCCTAGACCTTACTTGACCCACTACCTATAATCATCTTGACTGGTAGTTTAGCGAATAGCCAACTTAGGCCAAAAGTATAAGTTGGGGGTGTGGTAAAAAAGGAAAAGGGGAAGTCAAAAAGTGTAAGTAAAGTCCTCCTTAACCCCTGGTGTTGCAGAACAATGGAAACCCTTCGAAAAAAAGCATATTTGTGGAATACAGTACCAAAGAAATCGGGTTTCCAAGTAATCCATGGAGGTGAACAAAATTATGACTTAGAAGCACTAGAAAAAGAATTGATAAAGAAAAAGAAGGGAATGCCTTGAGAACACCACATCTCACAAGGATGAAAAGTTACTGAGCCTAAATGACCATACCTTTAAACTCAGCCCCATTACAAGCCTTAGAAAGACCTTTTTGATCTTAAGTGAGCCGAACCGAAGATCAATTGGAAAATAAGGCTAAGCCTATGGGTGAAAACATGCATTGTGTTCCTCTTTTTGAGTGTGAGCGTTGTATCTGATTCCTGATCTTGAATTGATTAGCCTCTGTGTGTGAATATGGAATCATTCTTTATGTGAGGGCATTTGGATACTTTTTGTTAAACTTGAACTTGCACAAGTAGCAAGTATTGCGAGCATGAGAATCTTCGGTAATGGTGTGTCACAACTTGAATCTTTGAGTACACAGTTGATCTTCGCATGAGCAATTTGAGTCTTGTTGTGTGCATTCATGATTGAGTCTTGTGCAGCACTGTTTAAGACATCCCTTTTGAACGGCTGAACTTATGCTTGCTTGAGGACAAGCAAAATTTTAAGTTGGAGGTGTTGATGAGTCCACAAATTGGACTCATTTAGGGCTTTATTTTGATAGAAATAGTGTCCTTGTTTATTTTGTCTCAATATCTGATGAAAACTCTAAAGTTTCAAGTATTTGAAGTTTTAGTGGAAGCATGGACACTTAGGCACAAAAATGAACAAAAAGGCTGAAAAGAATGAAGAAACTGAAGAATGAGCATCGCCAATCACACTTGGCGATTTGCCGAAGGGACGCACTCCACCCTTTGTTCCAGTACGCGAAGCCTTGAAGGAGCAGGATAAAAAAGGCGATGAAAGGAGCAGTCGGCGTTTCACTAAATAATTCTGCAAAGCAGTACTATCTGGCCCAATGACACAGAGCACGACCATACTAAAGGCTAGTGCAAGACGGTGACGAACTACGCTAAAGGGCGAATCGCCGAGTTAATTGGCGATTTCGACTAACCTTGCCTAAAGATCTGCCAGCACTACTTTTTGAAGTCTATAAATACTATACTTGTTGTTAATTTTTAAAGAGTCGAACATTTATTTTAATTTTCACAATAGAATAGTACTTTATGGGATATTTTCTCTTAAATTTTGAGAGGATTTTTCAGAGACTTGAAGAAAGAAGGATTTCATCTTCCCAAAGTTGGAAGTGGGTATTCTTGATTCTTCTTCCTTTGCTTAAAATAAAGGTTTAATTCCTTATACCTATGTGATTTTAGTATCATTTTGGGTGTATTTTGTTATTTATGGATGTCTGGCTAAAAACCCCATTCTTGGGGTGTGATTTAGCAAATATGTGTTGATATTACTGTTGGGTCTTGCTTGTTGATAGGTTAGATGTATTTAAATGGTGATTTCACCTAGTGGTTGTGGTTTAATCTAATGGTTTGTAGTTGCAAATACAAAACCACCCATTTGTTTTCGGCTTGCCCGAGAGGGAGGTCGCGAAACCAAGACCGTTAGATTGATGGCCTAAGGAGTGGGTCAACATGAGGTTCAGCCCGAGAGGGTGAGCCCTAGTCCCATATCCTAACACTTAACTCAAGGGAGTGAGTGGGGTACGTCGTAGGCTGGCCTTCATGCAGCAAATGGGTGTCCGAGAGGAACACATTTGAAATGGGGTAAGTTGCCCGAGAGGGAACTTATTTCCATCTAAAGCTTAGCCTAGTCACTATTATCTTGCAAATTTCCTATCGAAACCATGTACCCAACGATTTATCTCAACTTGTATTGCGGTCACACCCCAAGAACTTGTCCCCATACTTGATTATCTTGTTATTTTTGTTGTTTTTTACTACTTGTGACAAAACCCCCATTTGATATTTGACACCTTTGTGTCACCCCTTTTAATTTACAATGTTTTTAATCGTTAATGTGTTTAGCTACGACTAGTTTGCACTTAATTTTATTTTTCTACTAATTCTCAAAACAACTCCCTTAGGACACGATCCCAACCCTTGGTTGGGTTACTATATTATTGGCGATTGTAGACACTCGTACTGTAGGTTAGTGTCGTTGGTCACGATAAGCATCAGCCCTCAACATGTTTTCTTTTCGATTGCCCGTCAATCTGTGGATGGAAAACGGTACTAAAAGTAAGTTTTGTGCCCAATTCATCTTGCAATTTCCTCCAAAACATGGATGTGAATTGGGTACCACAGTCTAAGATGATAGAGAGGGGCTCCCCATGAAACCTCACTATCTCTTTCACATACACCTTAGCCAATTGTTCAGCATTATAATCTATTCTTATCGGAATAAAGTGGGCTGACTTAGTCAATCTATCAACCACTACCCAAATAGAATCAAACTTCCCCAAAGTCTTGGGAAGACCAACCATGAAATCCATGGCTATCCTTTCCCACTTCCATTCCTGAATTGACATTCTTTAAAGAAAACCTACAGGCCTTTGGTGTTCATATTTCACTTGTTGGCAATTTTGACACTTATCCACAAACTCCACTATATCCTTCTTCATGCTCGGCCACCAATAAATTCGCTTCAAATCTCGATATATCTTGGTCACACCCGGATGAATAGAATATCGCAAACCATGAGATTCTGCAAATAATTTCTGAATCAAGTCATCAACTCGAGGAACACAAATTCTTCCTTTAAAACTGAGCACGCCTTCCGCAAGAGTGATATTTTGTGCCTTACAAATCACTGTCTTCTTTCTAAGCTCCTCCAAATTTTCATCTTTAAATTGTTTGGCCTTGATCTCATCAATTAATGTGGCCCTCACTTCAATGCTCGCTAACACCCCACCTCTTTTTGAGATGCTCAACTGCATGAACTTAGACTCTAAGGTCTGAATTTCCTTAGCCAAAGGTCGCTTGGCTACACTCAAGCAAGCTAAACTACCTATACTCACCGTTATTCGACTCAAAGCATCTGCCACCACATTAGCCTTGCACAGATGGTAATGAATAGCAACATCATAATCCTTGAGTAACTCCATCCACCTTCTCCGTCTCAAATTCAGATCCTTTTGAGTGAACACATGCTGCAAATTGCGATGATTAGTAAATACCTCACACTTAACACCATAAAGGTAATGTTACCAAATCTTAAGAGCAAACACTACCGCTGCCAACTCCAAATCATGTGTTAGGTAATTCCTCTCATGCACTTTCAATTGACGTGAGGCATAAGCTATAACATTCTTATCCTGCACCAACATAGCACCCAAACCAGAATGTGAAGCATCACAATAAATAATAAAATATTTGCCTTCAACCGGTAATGCTCTATAGGCGTGGTGGTCAAGAGAGTCTTGAGCCTTTGGAGGCTCTCCTCACATTTTTAAATCCATTCAAATGGTATCTCCTTTTTGGTCAAATTTGTCAAGTGAGTGGAAATAGAAGTAAAGTTCTTCACAAATCGACGATAATAGCTTGCGAGCCCAGCAAAACTCCTAACTTCCGTCACAGATCTAGGATGAACCCAATTATTAACGGCCTCAATCTTTTGAGGATCTACCATTACCCCTTCTTTTGAAACTACATGCCCCAAAAATGCAACCAAAGTCAACAAAATTCACACTTAGAAAATTTAGCATACAACCTTTGTTTCCCAAGAACACCCAAAATAATACGAAGATGGTCGACATGTTCTTCCTCACTTTTCAAATAGACCAAAATATCATCAATAAAGACTATCACAAAAGAATCAAGAAATGGCTTGGACACCCCATTCATTAAACTCATGAAAGTTGCAGGCGCATTGGTCAAACCAAAAACTCATAGTGCCCATAGTGAGTTCTAAACACCGTATTGGGCACATCTTCTGGCCTAATTTTCAACTTATGGTAGTCAGACCTTAGATCGATCTTGGAGAAAATTGATGCACCTTGCAATTGGTAAAAAAGATCATCTATTCGAGGCAAAGGATACTTGTTTCGAATAGTGACCCTATTCAATTACCGATAATCTATACACATTCTCATACTACCATTCTTTTTCTTAACAAACAAAACTAGGGAGCCCCATGGGGAAGCACTAGGACGAATAAATTCCTTATCAAGAAGCTCTTGGATTTGAGCCTTAAGCTCTCTTAATTCTACTGGAGCCATGTGATATGGAGGGATAGAAATGGGACGTGTACCAGGTTCTAAATCAATGCAGAAGTTTATATCTCTATCTGGAGGCATAACATGCAAGTCATTAGGAAACATTTCTCCAAATTCTAACACCACAAGAATAGACTCAATGGATGGAGCCTCAATCTCAACATCCCTAATATGAACCAAATAAGTCAAACAACCCCGCCCTATCAATTTCCTAGCCCGAATGGAGGATATGATCTTGGCTTGCTTAGGCTTATACACCCCTTCCCACTCTAATTTTTCCCTTCCCGAAATCTCTAGAGTTACAGACTTAGTATTACAGTTAAGCACAACATAATAGGGGGACAACCAAGTCATGCCTAAGATTATATCAAAATCATTCATATCCAAAATCACCAAATCAGCCCAAGTCTGAAAACCCATAAACAAAATAGGTCAAGCACGATAGACACGGGTGACTATGACTGACTCTCCAACTGGGGTAGAAACTTGGATAGGGACATCAAGTATATCATAAATCATATCAAACCTTGAGGCAAATCGCACAGATACATAAGAATAAGTAGAACCCAGATCAAATAACATATTAGCCATCCGGTCACAGACAAGAATAGTACCTGTGATCACTATGTCAGACACCTCTGCCTCATTCTTGCCCGAAAATGCATAACATTGAGCCCTATCGTCTTGACGAGCCACTTCTCTGCCTGGTTGCACGTTACCCCTGCCTGCATTACCATTTCCTCTACCTCCACGGCCTCGATGATTACCTCCTCGCCCACCCTGTGGATGCCCTCGACCAATATTACCATTCCCCGCGAGTACCACTGCTCTAGACTACAGTTGTGTGGAATCTAACACACGTGGGTGGGGTCAATCTCTCCTCATATGCCCAGGATCACAACAATTGTAACTTGTACGATCAAAAGAGGGCCTGCTACCCGTCGAAGGTGCGACTCCCTGGCTATCATGAATCAAATTATGAGGTGGAGTTCCCGAGTAATTACTTGTAGAGGCGGGCATAGTGGACTGAATTGGCTTGGCTGCAAACGTTGGTCTCCCTGAACCTCTGGAATAAGAACCTTGAAAGTTGCCTGAATTCTTGGCCCTTTTTGTCAATGCCTTAGCATGATCGTCTCGCCTCACCCCCTCCACTTTCTTAACATAGTCTGTTACCTCATTAAAGCTCCTCCCTGTAGAAGTCATATGAACAAATAATACTTCCAACTCAGAATTTAGTCCCCTAATAAATAATCAGATTCTTTCTTCCTCAGTAGTCACCAATTGAGTAGCATATCTAGACAAAGCATGAAACTTGGCCTTATAAGCAGCCACCGTCATATCACCTTGCTCCAAAGCCATGAACTCATCCTTCTTGCTATCCCTCAAAGTCCTCAAAACATATTTCTCCAAAAACTGAACATGAAATTGGGTCCAAGTACGTGGAGGTAAAGTAGAAGATCTGCATTCCATATAAGCACTCCACCACTGTGCTTAGCCTCACCTTGAAGTTGAAAGGACACAAACTCAACCCCATGCTGATGGACAGTTCCAAACTTATGAAGCCTCTCATAGCAATCTAAGATGAACTCATAAGCATCCTCATTCTCAGAACCAAAAAACATAGGAGTCTTTAGCTTCAAAAACATAGTCAACATTTCATGCTCATTACTCGCCATAACAAAACCCAACAAAGGACGGAAGAAGGCATCGTTACCTCCCGTTCCACCCATCATGGGTGCAGTGCTAGCAACAACGGATTAGCTGGAGCTTGAGTTGCTTGAACAGAAGGAAGTACTCCAGGACCAACCAACTCTTTCAAGAATGAAATGATCTGTCGAGCTAACATTGGGTCTATGGGAGGAACATCGGTACTCTCAGCCTGTACCTCTTCCTCTTGTCCCACATCCTTAACATTCTCAATATCAACATTCTCCTCTATCTCTTCATGATGCGCATGAGGGTTCTTATTCATAAGAGCATTCTCAACAGGAGCTCTATTCCCAGCATGCTCTACTCTTCCACGGCGTCTAGCCCTAGCTCTTCCTCTACCCCTGCCTCGACCGCGACCTTTTGCTGCAGATTCCTCAGCTGGAGCATTAACGGGAGCTACGGGCCTAACGCTGTTGAATTTAGTATTAACCATCTGCGGATAGAAGAGTGAAGGATGTTAGATACCAATTTGAATCGCCAGATACCAATTGGAATCAAGTCATAGCAAGAGAGGAGACAATAGAAAACAGAGAGATTTCCTAAAGTCTTATAGCCTCTCGAAGAAAAGTAATGGCGTCCCCGTACCGTTCCATAAGACTCTACTAGACTTTTTTGGTATATCGAGATCAACAAACCTAGGCTTTGATACCAATTTTGTCACGACCCAGACCGTCGTGATTGACACCCACACTAATCCTCCGGTGGGAGAACCACTACTACAACCCAAACCAAACAACTAAAGCAAAAACTAAGGCATTTAAAGGATACCAAAGCAAGTTAAATACTAAAGAAAGAAATAGGGAGCTCCCATAAACTCCAACAAAAGTCTAACAACAAACTAAACAATGTGGAAGAAATAACCTAAAACCTGAAAATCAATGTACCAAAACATCTAAAGTTCAACAAGTCTAAACAAGAAGGGATACAACCCCAAACTAATGCACTAATAACTAACTAGAAAAGTCTAAGTCCGAAATGGTGGACATAGATGAAAGAGAACCCATGGCAGCCTGAAAGAATTGGCTCACCCTTGAGTTCGAATGATCACTGGTCTTTTAAGCGAGGTCTGTCAATAGCCGCCAGAAAATGCCATGTACTCAACAAAAATAACAGCAAGTGTAGTATCAGTACAGAACCACAGTGAACTGGTAGGATCACGCGGCTATCCCAGGAAGTGTAACATAAGCAAGTTAATAAAACATTATAAACATACAAAATATCGAACATATACAATATGGATTATCACATGCTCAATAATATACACAATTATGACAAGTCATTGGTCCTCTCATTGAACCCAAAAACAAACAATTAGCATACTGGAACGTGGTACCCAATCCAATGTTTATGCCAGAATGTGGCAATCGATCCCATAATTATGCCGAAACGTGGCAACTGATCCCAATTAGTTATGCTGGAATGTGGCAACCGATCCATTCAACACACCACAATCACAATCACAGGTATCTTCTCAAGTTCATACAAATAAGTCATGATTCATGGCATTCATCATTCATCTATCTCATTTACAACCAGTGTGATCAAGAATGCAATATTAGCATACATGCAAGTATCATAATGAAGTAAGAACAAACATACATCACACAATCATAGCATTACAACTATAACCAACCTCGAAACAAGCTTGAAACCCTAAGGAACTTGATCCTTCCCAATCTGGATTCGTTCCGCTTGTTCTTGGTCTACAAATAATCATAATAATACGAGAATCAATAAACAATAACTAATTACCCAAATTGTTAACAAATCTATGAACCCTAGATTATACCCATGATCCCAAGTATCCAAAATATGGTTGTTTCCACCATAGAATCTAGATCAGAACCCTCACTCATCGATAATTATCCATTATGTTTTACGGATAGAAAAATGGATTCAGGGAATGTAAAACTTACCTTTAGCCTCAAGAATGGTGTTCGTTCCTAAGCTGTAAAAATTGAAAAGTGCAGAATAAGGTCGTTTAGGGGTTTATTTATGACCTTAAGTCGCGTTTGGCCCGCCACAGCAGCTCTCACCCAGCTACAGTGGCCCCGCCAAAGCGACAAAACCCAACGCCAAAGCGGGTTGCATGAAACAGTGAGCTATTTCAATAATTCCATGTAACGACCCATAAAATGAATAGGTCAAACTAGATCCTAACGTGTGGATTAACGTCAAAGGTTAAGGGGTTTAGTGGTTAAACATCCAATTAAGTGCTAGACCCCGTAGTTTAGAATACCTTCTAAGGTTTGGTTGAGGTTGCAAGGTCAAAAGCCAAGCCAAAAGGGGGCAAGCCTAAGCGAAAGGCCAAGACTGCCCTAAGCATGGCCAGCACTGCCCAAGGACCACGACCACTTTCACGAATAGTGGTCTTGACCACGGTCCGTGAAAGGACTCGTGAAGGTCCATTAGACATGTGTAAGACTTGGAATTGAGGCCTAGCCACAGCCTAGGAACCACGACTCGTGGTCTTGACCACGGATTGTGGGATGCTCATGTTCTTGCCTTGGCATTATGGGGGCCAAGGTTGCATAAAACTTCATCTAGCCACTGCCTAGCATTACCATGAGGGTCTTCACGACCTGTGGTGGCCACCACGAGTCATGGTGCCACTCGTGGTTGGCAAGACAGTGTGCTCACAAGGCTGCCCAAGGAAGGCTTTCCTTCACGAGCCACGTCACAGCTTGTGGTGAAGACCACAGACCGTGGGAAGGCTCGTTGGATTGCCTTCACCACTTGGGAGCCTTGAAAAGTTGAGGAAGCTACTGATCAAGGGACCACGGGAACCACCACGGGACGTGGTCCACTTGACGGATCATCTAGGTGGGTGTGGTACCTGATGGGGGCTGTCCAAAGTTCGGGAGAGTAAGTAATTTCCTTTTAATTAATTATGGTGTGGGTTCATTTTTAATTAGCTTATATCATATATATATAAATAGTTTTAAGCATTAAAACACTTCATTATTCATTTATTCTCCAAAACCCAAATCAAATAAAAAAGTTCTCCCTCTCAAATATCTCCTCTCTAGAAACCTCCGTTGAAGAACATAGAAGAAGGTCAAGATAAGGGTTCAAGCTCCAAGCTTTTAACTCCAATTTTGTGGGAAAAAATCAACTAAGGTATGGGAGTTCTTCATCCTTGGGAAGCCATCACCCAAGGAGCCCTTTCAAAAGCTTTTATCTCAATTCTAGAAAACTCAATTAGCTAGAATTTCAACTCAACTCTGTGGATTCTTTTTAAAGTTTCTTTTAAAGGTTGAATTAGGATTTTTTTTATGGATATATGACTGATTTATTTTATGATTTTAACTCAACACCTTCAAGAATCCATGAGACCCCCAATCCTAGCTATGGTTCTTCTTTACATTATGTGATGGTTTTGCAAGTTGGTCCAATTGATTGGATGTGAGTTAATTATGATGTAATTGCATGATCTAAGTATTATTTTACATGTATACTTGATTAACCTAGGATTTCTAAGGTGAATTGATATAGTCTAGGGTTGTTCCATGAAAGAGGCTAGTTGAAGGTTTAAATGTGATCCTCCAAGAATGATAAATTTCTTCATGTAATGCCTTAGATTAGATCACCTATACTTGAATTGGTTTAAGGTAATTCTTATAAACATGAATTGACTTGATCATCATACTTTATGCATGTTTATGAATATTTGGAGTATAAAGTGCCAATCATGATGTGATTAAGGTATTGATGAGTTGTTGGATCATGGTATTCCCTTATCTAATGTGTTATTGCTATATGTTTGGGATGAGTTGGTCCATAGCCCTTGAAGGGCATATTATGAAGGTTTGTGCATGTTGACAAGATTGAGTGTGAACTTATGATTTATTTAGAAAGTGAAGGTCCTATGTCTATTGTGTATATTGTGGTATTGTTAAAAGGCCATTATTCCGTTATCCTTACACTTGATTATGAATGAATTCTCTAGGAAGATGATAATGTTGTTGTTGTGTCCTTGCAAGGACAATTATACACATACATTACATTCATAAACATGATTATGATGTATGAATGGTGTTAATTAAAAGTATAGTTCTCATATGCACCTTTACACATTATTATGCATGAAGTGAACATGATCATGATGATCTTATTGTGTTGATTGAAATTCCATTCTCGTGAGAACACATGATCTTGGTGTGAAAGTTATTCACATACTAATGTTGATTCTAAGGTTGAAAGTACATTCTCACCTTTAATGAATCTATGAGATATTTTATGAATTGTATTGAATAAAGGGTAGGGCACTTCTTCACACATGTAAATACAATTCAAGACTAATGACATATAATTTGGGATATAATGCTTAGCACCGAGTGGATATGGAAAATAAGGAAAAAGGCCCTTCCGTCAATGCAAAAGGTTGGTTCACCTAAAGTAAACTCATGAGATGGAAGCCCCTCCGCCAATGCAATAGGGCGGATTTCTAGAAGCAATCTCCATATCCTTTAACTATGTGCCCACATAGGTCTTTAGCTAGTGGATTCACTTAAAATCTAACACATTTAGTTCTACCTTAGGTAAGTAGGTCACCTTCTTTTGGTGTGGGGTTACACGACATCGGATTCCAGATAGCTCACATGGTCTATGTTCGCTATGGCTACTTTTCCCTATATAATAAATATAATGAATGAGACTTGAGCAATCCTATGACGAGTTTTACTTAGTAGAAGTGGGGGTATGGGACTTCACTTTTACATTGCACAAGTAGACTTAGTAGGATGTCATGGGATGGTTACTTTGTGTTATGATGAGATTTGAATGCTTGCATGTGAGTTGAGTAGATATTTGTTATGAATGACTTTCCTTATAATTCAAGAAATGTACATGACTATTTCCTTATTTAGGGATATTGCTTATAATGAGGTCTAAGAATGAAGTGCATAACTAAGGTAGCTTCAAAGGAGTACTTAGTAGGGTTGGTATTATGGGATGCCAACCATACATTGCACAAGTGTTTCTTAGGGGTTGCTTATGTGATGATTACTTTGTAATGAGATGATCTTGGTATTTGACTTTGTATTATTTTATAATTGGAGGCTATGTATTGTGAAGATTTGGGAAATGTATTATGTTGATGTTGGAGACTATGCTTGTTATTATAATGATATCTCTCATGTTATAATGAAATGTATGTGAGTTGCCTTATTGGTTGCATTCTCCAACTATTTCAAAGATGATGTTCAAAAATGGCATATAGAATGATTTCAAATGAAATGTCCCTTTTTATGCATGGTTTAATGGTTTTGTGCATGGCTTCCATACTTTGTATTTTTTGTGCTAACCCCATCTTTCTACATTTTCTATAAGTGTAGGCTTTGGAGATAATGGATTCCATCCTCGTGGCTAGGACTCTAGTAGATCAAGAAGAAAAGGATTGGTGAGTCCTCATTGTATTCGAGGGCTCAACCATATGTCCCTTATGTCTTTATTTTGATGTTTTAGACTTATGTAAGGGTTATGTCCCTAAGATTGTATTTCAAGAGTTTTGTTCCAAGCATAATAGATGGTTTGAGACATAGTATCATAGATTCTCTTGCATTTTATAAGAGACTTCGATTGTAAAGAAAAGTTTTAAATTTCGCACTATTTTCCTATGCTTTTATGTTCATGTATGCTATGAGGCTGGTATACGACCCCTTCGGGGTCAAGTACGCCGTGTTACTTCTAGGGGTAACCCCGGGTCGTGACAAACATGGTATCAGAGCATAACATTTTTGGAATGTTTTTTAGGATGTCTGAAACCACATCTAGTAGAATCTTGTTCATAAATGTGAAGCGCACCACATTTTATGAATAGGATGCTATCAGATATTAGGAAAAACTTCATTTATTCATTCTTTGAGTCGTACGATAGAGTTTAACCTTATAGGGCGTTTCTTCTAATCCTTTTCTGGTGATCTACAAGATATGACTATTCAAGGAGCTTGCACCGGTGGGTTTGAAGAAGACTGTGATGATCAAGGAGCTTCTCCTCAAGATCCTCAAGTCCCTATTGACTTAATGTCAAATGAGAACATTAAGTATGGTTTCCATTGGTTCACTCAAGTCGAGATATAGATTCCAGATTTCTATGGGTCAAAGATGGAGGAAGATCCTTTGGAGTTTATAGAGGAGGTCTCTAGGGTGTTGAACTTTGTAGGAGTAACACCGGTAGAGAAGGTGGAATTGGCCGCTTACCAATTGAAGGATGTTTTTCTATTGTGGTTTAGTCAATGGAAAGGAGTGAGGCCGGTAGAAGCGGGCCCTATGGAATGGGAAAGATTTATGAATGGGTTCGTTGATAGGTTTTTCCCTTTAGAGGTGAGAGAGGCTAAGATACTTGAGTTTGTTAACCTTCATCAAGGTAGGTTGAGTGTTGAAGAGTATGCTCGGATGTTCACTAGGTTGTCAAGATATGCTCCATCCATAGTTGCCAACCCTAAGATGAAGATGAGTAAGTTTGTGTCTGGTTTATCCGACTTGATAATAAGAGAATGTAGTATGGTTATGCTTGAGAATGATATGGCTATGGATCGTCTTGTGATTCATGCGCAACGGTTTGAAAAGGAGAAACTTGAAGAGAGGTCTAGAGGAACAAAGAGGTATAGGCTTGAAGATGATGACTCCTCCCAAGAAGGGTCTTATGGTCAAAGCCATTCCAATATTCCCCCTAAGTTTAACCAAAATGAGGTGTCTACCCTAAAATCTAAAGGAGTGAGTGGTAGTGGATCTTATGTAGTTAGTCCTACTTGTGTTAGGTATGGAAAGAAACATAATGGTAAGTGTCTAGCCAGTACAAAGGGTTGTTATGGTTGTGGTGGAAGTGACCACCTAATAAGAAATTGCCCGATAATTATGGCTAGGGGAAGAGAGATGATGAAAATTAGGACCGATGCTCTTCAAGGTAGAGGTGAACAAAAGTGTCCTCCTAATGTGGCTACCGGTATGTGTTTTATGCTTACCTCTATTCCGGTAATACTTGTCTTTTGTGACCTAATAAATTGGATATGATGATCTTTGTGTTGTCCTTAGAATTCATGGGTTTAATTATGACCATATGTGGTTGTTGGTATAACCCAACTTAGCCATAATGAGTTTTATGATGTGTTGGATTTTGATGATTAGTGGTGTTTAAGTGGTGCCTAGAGATGTTGAGTGAGTAGACATTTTAAAAAGAGGATAGAAGTGTAATCCTCCATGGTTTAGAATCATATTGTGTGATAAGTATGAAGGTTTAGTCATGACTTTCTCCGACCATAGAATTGAAGGAAGTGATGTTGTAAAGAGTTTGTATAGGCTTACCCTAAGTGGGGGATAATGTGCTTAGATGGTAAGGTCATTGAGTGTCCTTGATGGTCATGAGTTAGGCTTGCTTGATAAACTCACCTTAAAAGGTGTAGTGAGTTGAGAAGTTTAGTCCCAGTTTGGTAGGCTCATATGAGACTTTGAGTGGTGTTGGTAAGGTTGCTTGTGAGCAAAAAAGTGCTTAGATGAGAACCTCGCTAATTTAGAAGTACCGAATTGGGATCTTAGACCGTCAAGCCAAGAAATTGAAGAATAAGAAATTGCTTTCATGAAAATATGAAGGAGTGGTATTTTAGTAAGGGTGTTAGTTGGAGGTGCTTAACTGGGAGGGCAAGGGCCAATGAGATGCTCCAATATCCTTATGTTCCCTTCTATTTCTCCTCTAGACTAAGATGATAAGTTCTCCTTGACCCATTTCTTGATCATGAAGTCTTGGATGATATGTGTGTCCTATAATTTCCTTGTCCCATAGAGTTACTTTTGTTAACCTTGGTAGGGCTTGGATGCATGACTATTAGACCTCTATTAGTTTTAGAGCCTGGTAGGATTATAGTGGGTCTTAGAAATGATTTGAGTTATTGGAAAGGAGTAATAATTGAGGCTTTTGTAAAAAGGGGCTTACTCCCAAGGGGGAGATCATGTTCTTGAGTAGCAACATTGATTGAGAGTCCCGATATCCTCATGTCTTTCTTCTATTCCTATTCTAGCTTGAGACCAAGAGTTCCTTTTTAGGCTTGTTTTATGTCTAGGAGACATGAGTGTTTTAAAAACATTTACATGATCTCCTTATGTTGTGCATGTTTTTGAAAGATTCTTACTTTGTATAAAATGGATTTTTCATGATTTACATAGTCCTCATGTTGTTGTGCATTCTACTATGGTGATGGCATATTTGACTTCATGAGATGATGAAATGAACATGCTTTGTTGTGTTTAAATGGCACTTGGGCTCCATGTTGATTGTGTTATGCGCTTATGTGTTGCCATGACTTCTTTAGATAATGCATGTTCATGAAAACTTATGTTTTGAAGGAGATTGAGTTTATGTGAATTGTTTTCCCTCATGTTGTGGTGCTTTGAGTAAGAGTTGCCTATTCTACTTCATGAGAAGAATATGTGGACATGTTTTAGTTAGGAGTTGAGAAATTCCTCCTTGAATGAATTGCTTTTTTTTTATTTGAGAAAATTTTCATATGAGCTCCATGAGAGTACGTTGATCATATTATGAATAGGAAATGGTAGTACCCCCTCGAACATGACAAATTATGAGAATCTCATGCATAAATGGGTTGTTAGATATAGTTCATACTTCCTCCTATAGCATTGGTCATGTTGAATTCAAGTTGATATTTCCTCATTTGAATAAGTGCACATTGTGAATAAGTGTATCTTGAGTTGTGCATTATTGATGTTGCATGTATGATGGGCTGCTAGTCTTGAGTCGTTATCCCTTAATATGTTTAATGTTTCATTCCAGGACGAATGTTCCTAAGTGGGGAATAATGTAACGACCCATAAAATGAATAGGTGAAATTAGAGCCTAACGTGCGGGTTAACATCAAAGGTTAAGGGGTTTAGTGGTTAAACATCCAAGTATGTGCTAGACCCTGCAGTTTAGAAGGCCTTCTAAGGTTTGGTTGAGATTGCAAGGTCAAAAGCCAAGCCAAAAGGGGGCAAGCCTAAGCCAAAGGCCAAGGCTGCCTCAAGCTTGGCCAATACTGCCCAAGGACCACAACCACTTTCACGACCAGCGGTCTTGACCACAGTCCGTGAAAGGGCTCGTAAAGGTCCCTTATGCATGTGTGAGACTTGGGATTGAGGCATAGCCACTACCTAGGAACCACGACCTCTACCACGACTCGCGGTCTTGACCACGGATCGTGGGAGGTCTTGTGGTCTTGCCTTGGCATTTTGGGGGACAAGGTTGCATAAAACTCCATCTAGCCACAACCTAGCATCACCACGAGGGTCTTAACGACCCGTGGTGGCCACCACGAGTCGAGGTGCCACCCATGGTTGGCAAGACATTGTGCTCACAAGGATGCCAAAGGAAGCCTCTCCTTCATGAGCCACTTCATGGCTCGTGGTGAAGACCACGGACCGTGGGAAGACTCGTGGGATTACTTTCACCACTTGGGAGCCTTGACAAGTTGAGGGAGCTACTGGTCAAGGGACCACAGGCACCACCACGGGACGTGGTCCACTTGATGGATCGTCTAGGTGGGCGTGGTCCCTGACCTAGGCTGCCCAAAGTAAGGGTGAGTAGGTAATTTTCTTTTAATTAATTATGGTGTGGTTTTGTTTTTAATTAGTTTATATCATAGATATAAATAGTTTTAAGCATTAAAACACTTCATTATTCCTTTATTCTCCAAAACCCAAATCAAATCAAAAAGTTCTTCTCCCTCTCAAATATCTTCTCTCTAGAAACCTCCATTGAAGAACATAGAAAAAGGTCAAGATTAGGGTTCAAGATCTAACCTTTTCACTCCAATTTCATGGGAAAACATCAATTAAGGTATGGAAATTCTTCATCCTTGGGAAGCTATCACCCAAGGAGCCCATTCAAATGCTTTTATCTCAATTCTAGAAAACCCAATTAGCTAGGGTTTCAACTCAACTCCATGGATTCCTTTTAAAGTTGCTTTTAAAGGTTAAATTAGGTTTGTTTATGGATATATGACTGGTTTTTATATGATTTTAACTCAACTCCTTCAAGAATCCATGAGACCCCCAATCCTAGTTATGGTTCTTCTTTACATTATGTGATGGTTTTGCAAGTTGGTCCAATTGATTGGATATGAGTTATTTATGATGTAATTGCATGATCTAAGTATTATTTTACATGTATACTTGATTAACCTAGGATTTCTAAGGTGAATTGATATAGTCTAGGGTTGTTCCATGAAAGAGGCTAGTTGAGGGTTTAAATGTGATCCTCCAAGAATGATAAATTTCGTCATGTAATGCCTTAGATTAGATCACCTAGACTTTAATTGGCTTAGGGTAATGCTTCTAAACATGAATTGACTTGATCATGATACTATATGCATGTTTATGAATATTTGGAGTATAAAGTGCCAATCATGATGTGATTAAGGTATTGATGAGTTGTTGGATCATGGTATTCCCTTATCTAATGTGCTATTGCTATATGTTTGGGATGATTTGGTCCATAGCCTTTGAAGGGCATATTATGAAGGTTTGTGCATGTTGACAAGATTGTGTGTGAACTTATGATTTATTTAGAAAGTGAAGGTCCTATGACTATTGTGTATATTGTGGTATTGTTGAAAGGCCTTTATTCCCTTAGCCTTACACTTGATTATGAATGAATTGTCTAGGATGATGATAATGTTGTTGTTGTGTCATTGCAAGGACAATTAAACACAGACACACTCCATGCATAAACATGATTATGATGTATCAATGGTTTTAATTGAAAGTATAGTTCTCATATGAACCTTTACACATTATTATGCATGAAATGTACATGACCATGATGATACTATTTTGTTGATTGAAAGTCCAATGCAATAAGGCGGGTTTCTAGAAACAATCTCCCTATCCCTTAACTATGTGTCCACATTGGTCTTTAGCTAGTGGATCCACTTAAAAGCTAAAACATTTAGTTCTACCTTAGGCAAGTAGGACACCTTCTTTCGGTGTGGAGTTGCACGACACCGGATTCCATGTAGCTCACATGGTCTATGAAGGTTATGGCTACTTTTCCCTATATAATAAAGATAATGAATGAGTTATGAACTATACTATGACTTCTTAATGAGTTTTACTTCGTAGGAGTGGGGGTATGAGATGTCACTTTTACATTGCACAAGTAGACTTAGTAGGATGCCATGGGATGGTTCCTTTGTGTTATGATGAGATTTGAATGCATGCATGTGTGTTGAGTAGATAGTTATTATGAATGACTTTCCTTATAATTCAAGTAATGTACATGACTATTTACTTATTTAGGGATATTGCTTATAGTGAGGTCTAAGAATGAAATGCATAACTAAGATAGCTTCAAAGGAGTACTTAGTAGGGTTGGTATTATGGGATGCCAACCATACATTGCACAAGTGTTTCTTAGGGGTTGCTTATGTGATGATTACTTTGTGATGAGATGATCTTGGTATTTGACTTTGTATTACTTTATGATCGGAGGCTATGTATTGTGAAGATTTGGGAAATGTATTATGTTGATGTTGGAGACTATGCTTGTTATTCTAATGATATCTCTCATGTTATAATGAAATGTATGTGAGTTGCCTTATTGGTTGCATTCTCCAACTATTTCAAAGATGATATTCAAAAATGTCATATAGCATGATTTCAAATGAAATGTCCCTTTTTATGCATGTTTTAATGGTTTTGTGCATGGCTTTCATACATAGTACTTTTTGTGCTAACCCCATCTTTCTACATTTTCTATAAGTATAGGATTTGGAGATATTGGATTCCATCCTCGTGGCTAAGACTCTAGTAGATCAATAAGAAAAAGATTGGTGAGTCCTCATTGTATTCGAGGGCTCAACCATATGTCCCTTATGTCTTTATTTTGATGTTTTAGGCTTTTGTAAGGGCTATGTCCCTAAGATTGTATTTCCATAGTTTTGTTCCAAGTATAATAGATGGTTTGAGACATAGTGTCATAGATTCTCTTGCATTTTATAAGAGACTTCGACTGTAAAGAAAAGTTTTAAATTCCGCACTATTTTCCTATGCTTTTATGTTCATGTATGCCATGAGGCTTGTATGCAACCTCTTCGGGGTCAAGTACGCCGTGTTACATCTAGGGGATAACCCCGGGTCGTGACATTCTGAGACCCCCATTTCACATCACACCTCTAACTAACGACGCTCAGAAAATCTCCTTCACGCTAAGATCGATTGTCGGAGTTCTACTCGCCCGAATTAAATTCCGTAAAGTCGTACGGATCCCTTAATGAGTTATCTATCCACTAATGTAATCAAAATTAAAAATAAATCATCCGATTGATACTAGATTTCTCTACACCTTGCTGACTCCGATTTCGTCCAAATCAGGACTAGGTTGAGAAAATCCAAATACAATGAAAAAGTTTTTTGGCCCCAAATTTTATCCCGTTGACTTTTCCATAACGACAAAATCCAATCGGTAAAATTAAAGCATTCTTCATTCATTTGAAAACAATATCATAATTACGTAATAATGATGAAATAAGCACATACACAATTGATGTGATAGTGGTATAATAAGCACAAATATTCATAGTACTATTGGTATAATAAGCAAAACGTTAACAATGGTGAAAAGTATGGTAAAAGGGATCGTAAACCGTATGAACTGAAGGAAGGTCAATGGTTAAAAATATGAAGATGGATGGAAGGAAAGAGAAAAAAAAGTACCAATACAATACTTCACTACCATATTCAACACCATATTTACCACCTCCATTTATTAAAATAGATAAATTATTATCAAGAAATACACCACAATTACTATAAAGTATAAACATGCCATTCGCTTTCACAGTTCAACTATGATTTTTATTTAGAGTGAAATTTAATATTTTTTTTGAGCAAGTTCTTCATTGGTTAAAAATATACCAAACTTAACCCACAATGTACAATATTTAATAATATACTTATTTTAAAACCAAAATTATAAAATGGGTGTTTTGAGTGTACTGATTTATAATAGGAAAGAAATTTGATTATATTTTAGTGTAGGTTATTCATTATGGTTTAAAAAATGATTATCAATGTTTGTTCAAAATTTATGTCATTTAATATATTAATTTCTTTTTAAAACTAAAATATATGAAATGGGAGAGAGAGTAATAGAACGCTGCGCAAAAAAAAATGAATTGAAGAGAGAGAAAAAAAGTTTTTATTTCAATAGTAATAGTGTAGACACGAAATTTTTGACCGAACTTAAGGTTTTACACCATTTTTATTGCTTAAATATTTTGTTTAAATATTTGAATTAAATACTTTATGTTTCATCATATTTTAGTAAGTTTATTTTAAAAGATTTGAAAACAAAAAAAAAAACTATATGTTTTAATTTAATTTAAATTTAACAAATAAGCTTGTGTTTCTTATTTTTAATTAACTATTTAACTTATCTTGTATTTAACTATTAGTTCAAGAAAGTAAGTTAATTTTTTTTATATAATTTAATTAAAAAATCAATTACTTACTTAAACTAACCCAATACCTCTTATCCTAAATTCACTACCCATTTTCACCCACATTTACCCCACTACCCATACTCACCTCACATTACCCTCACACCACTCCACTCACTACACACCCATACACACGACATACAACCAACACACACATACACTACTATATTAATACTAGTACTACTACACAACACGGATATACATACAGAAGCACGGAGAGGAAAAAAAAGAGAAAAGAACACCTAGAAACAACACACACACGCATCATTCTGGAGAAAAAAGCAATACACACACAACACTATACCATACAAATACACAACGAAAAGCAAAAAGGAAAAACAATTGGTAACATACTCACAAACATATTCATGTCTTTATTCTGTTTTTTCATTACTTTTATATAAACACAATATATATTCACACCAAAAATTGTGAATGTTCTAATTAGGGTTCAGTCAAGATTCTATGGTATTTATTCTTTTCATTTAAGGTTCAACTTTACCTTATCTCTTTAATTTATTCATGGAATTTGATGTAACTATATGATAAGTTTTCTTTGTTTTTTATTTTATTCATAATTTGATTGAAATGAAGAATGAATTAAGTGTTATATCTTTTGTATGATGAATGAGGATAGTTTAATTGATGATTATTTTTAATTACTTTTTTTTATTCGTTAGTTGTTATCTCTTAAAAATAAATCGGTCATGACGTTATTATGGTCTTGAGTTTGATGCAATGATGATAATGTAAAGACTGTTAGACTCAAAAGTAAATAAACTATTATTATTTTATTTTATCAAACAAAAATGAGATTTATTTTTAACAATTCGTTATTGTTTTATGGGATTAGAAAATGAATGTTTAATTCCAACGTTAACTTTTAAAGTAATAAAAAATAAAAAATATAGAAATAATTCAAAATTTCATATTGTATTCTAGAAGTTTAGATTTATTTAGTTCATTTAATTTTTCTTTATAAGGAATAAATATTTCTTTAACATTAGACAAACATTTAGGCACATTAAGAATATTTGTCTTGATTAAGAATTTGGTTACACATCTTTCTTGAGATTTTAAGATAAACTCAAGGATGCGGTGACGCACCTTATTCAAAAATATAATTAACTTTCATTAATTTAAAGTAGAGACTTATAGACAAAAAAATTTATCAAGTGTGATGCAAAGAAGACAGTTATGTCTCTAAATGTCAAGACCAAGAATGCGGTTATGTATCTATGTCAAGACGAAATAAAACTTCAACAAAAAAAATCTGAGTGAAACTGTAGCCTATAAACATATATATAAAAAAATAATAATCATAATTTAAGTACAAGTCAACAAAAGCGATCGTGCTAGAACCACGGGACTCGAGAGATGCCTAATACCTTTCCCTCGATCAACATAATTTCTTACCCGAATTACTGATTCCCAGAACAAAATATAGAGTCATTTCCTTTTGGTTAGGGATTATAAGAAAGGTGACTTAGAACACCATAACTCAATTCCAAGTGGCGACTCTGAAAAAAAAATCCCTAAATCAATATTGTAACTTAAATTGGAAAAACCCTTCCGCCGTGCGCGAAAAGGGGTGTGACATCTTTGGCAACTCCGCTGGGGACTAACCAGAATTCGAGCTTTGTATATTGACTTTTACTTTATTTTATTATATTATTTCATTGGATACATTGTTTTGTTGATCTAATGTGCTACTTGCTGCTTATTTATCGTTTTAATATTGTTGAATTGTATATAATTGTCTTCTCGCACACCATCTGAGTCTCTAAAAATAGGGTAGTAGGGAATACAGTTATGCATCCCAATTTATTTTCAGATAAAGCTAGAGTGTCTGGGAACCCAGTGAAGGATTTTAGTCACACATGTTAGGCAGGGTTGGACCAGTAATGAAGTCGGAATAGCGCTTTTACCGATAAGTTGCCCCTCCCTGGCTCGAGTTGTCCACTCAGGTAAACCGGTCTAGAAACTAATCTCTTTAGGTTTAGGCCTATTAAACCTGATATACAGACATGATTATTCTTAGTAGGCTCCACTTATTTGCATCATTTGCATTTTACTTAGTAGACTTGAACAAGAATTGAGTCTGTCTATGACATGTATCCCTCTCTTACTTGATCACTTAGATCATTCTATGTGATACATGCAAATGCATTTATTTAGAAAATCTCTATAAGTTGATTCATTTTAGTGTGACTAGTGAAGAAAAATTATAAAAAATAAATATAAAATATTTCTTCTTTTAGAAGATATTATACCTTTCTAGAAAATGAAATGAAATTCACTATTTGATCAAAATTACAAAAAAAAAATTAAATTTTCTTTTGTACAAAATCGAAATATTTTACCTTCATAATACTTTAAAAATTGCGTTTTATCATAAAAAAGTTTTTAATATGTCAAAGTTATTTTTTGTTCTGTCCAATCTGAACGAACTACGCACACCTGATTCTCACCTCAATGAGTTATGTAGGCAACCCTCTTTGGGTTCGGTGATCTTTATTCAAAGAAAAAAAATCAAAAATTCAAAAAAAAAAAGAAAAACAAGAAGCTTTAATCTTTATCAAAAACAAGTTTTTATTAATTTTCTTTTAATAATTCAAAAAAAAAAACTAAAGGATTTTATCTCAAAGCTCTAAAAAAAAGCTTAGTTATTGAGTTTTTGAAAAAATATGCAAAAATCTTAGTCATGTTCGCAAGCGTGTTATGTATGCAAACTCAAACGGATTCGATCAAGGCATTATTAAATCATTTATAAAAAAATAACTTATAACTGAAGAGGGTCTAACCCTAACAAGCATTATTATCCATGCACAGTTAAATTAAGGTGGTTGATTTGTGGTTAAGCTGGCATCCCATTCCTACAATACAAGGTCAAAAGGGAAAAAAATGACTCACAAAGACCGAAATGAGTCGGACAATGATGATGTCCAGAACCAGATGATATCACAAGAAACATTGTCAGCCGAAGAGATAAGGATACTAAGAGAGCAAATGATGGAGATGTACGAAGCTTGGATGAGTGGACAAGCTCCACCGCCTTCAATCCGTGACTATCTAAATACAAATATGTCACCCCCTGTCCAAGTATCGATAAGTGATCCAATTTATCCACCTGAATTCGGTCCCTATGCTAACGCATCTAACGTAGCTAGAACTTCTATGGTGCGCTCTTTGAATACGCCTATGACAAGTAATCCACTATTCATTCCAACTGCGTCGACTAATGTCGTTCAACAACCTATAATGGAGCCAAAATCCAATAGCAATCCTCTACCCAAAGTTCAATATGATCGAGATTATACTCCTGAATTGACTTTTAAAATTCCAAGCTCTCACCCTCACACTCATCAGTATAGTTCTCATGTTGAGGCTGAAAAGGTTGTTAAGAATGAGGAACATGAAGAAATGGCCAGAAAAATGAAGAGTTTGGAACAGAGTGTACGAGATATGCAAGGATTGTGAGGTCACAAAAGTGTTTCATTCAATGATTTGTGCATGTTTCCCCACGTTCATCTATCCATCGGTTTTAAAACTCCAAAGTTCGAAAAATATAATGGACATGGAGATCTTGTAGCTCAGTTAAAGTGATATTGTAATCAACTGAGAGGGGTTGGAAGTAAAGAAGAATTGCTCATGGCTTATTTTGGGGAAAGTTTGATGGGAATTGCATCAGAATGGTTCATAGATCAAGATACTTCTAACTGGCATACATGAGATTATTTGGGTCGATGTTTTGTTCAACAATTTCAATATAACATTGACATGGTAGATCTTACTTCACTTGTCAACATGAGGAGAAACACCACCAAAAAATTTCATGAATATGCTATAGGTGGAGGGAGCAAGCTGCCAATGAAAGAGTCTGAAATGATTGATGTTTTCCTTCAAGTGCAAGAACCAGACTACTTTCATTATTTACTTTCCGTTGTTGGAAAAACATTTGCTGAAGTAATTAAGATTCGTGAAATGGTGGAGAATGACATCAAGTCTGGAAAAATTGTAAGTCAAGTTGCCTTTAAAGCCACAACACAGGTGATTAAAAATGGATCAGGAAATCTTGGAGGAAAGAAAATGAAGGAGGATGTAGCAAATGTTGTGTCAGACACACAAAAAAGTCCAAGGGGTCCACTTTATCAATATGCACCACCTCAATTTCATTTGCAAATCCCCATGCAAGATAAACAATACTCTATTGTCCCATCTCAGTATGCAGTTTATGGTGCACAACCATATGCATATCAACCAAACTATCCTCAATGGAGAGAGCAAACAAATCAAAATGTTTATTGTTCTTCTCAAAAATTTTGAGCACCTTATAATCCCTGTCCAAGACAGGGATTTGAAGGAGTTCAAAAACCTATGAACAATTTCACACCAATTGGAGAGTCTTACACAAGTGTATTTGAGAAATTGAAACGTTTGAATATGATAGAGTCAATTCCTCAAAATTATGTTGATCCACATGCAAAAGGTTCAATCCAACAATACGGTGTGCATACCATTCTGATGCCCCAGGGCACAATACTGAAGATTGTCGAAATTTAAGAAGAAAGGTGGAAGAGATGATTCAAACAAAGATGATTGCGGTTCAAAATGATGACCCCCCCCAAATGTTACTAAGAATCCTCTACTGGCGCATAATGTTGTACACTTCATCGAAATGATATGTGATGACAAAGAATATGACAATTCTCTCAAATCTCAGGAAAAGACAATTAAAATTGTTGGAGCTTTCATGAAGGCTAGCGTGCAAAGTAGTGGCTAAGAAGTCAAGCTTGGTGATTGAGATACACTCTTCTTTTCTCTCAAAAAAGAGTGTATGGATAGTTTATTTTGTCTTCATTTCTGCTATACAATTTTTTTTTATTTTATTTTAGTAAGTCAGACCGTTCTATCATTTCTTTTATGTGTTTGTTTGTTGAGTCTAGTCGTAGTTTGGGTTATTATAGAGTTGTAACCTAAAATTTAGTTTGTTGTCTTGTCATCGAGTCTTTTTTTTTAATCTTAAAATAATCTTTATTTTGTGTCAAAGTGACCCGTTCTATTTGGCTTTCCACATACATCTCTTTTCAATTCAATTTTTGTGACATGATATGCAAGAGGATTTAGTAAGAGCTTAAGATTATATATAGCCATGAAATGAATACACCATAAAAGTCAAAAAATAAATACATTCAAGGAAATGAATAAATGACTCAAACACCTTGATACGTCCTTTAGTATCGAAAATAGTTAAAAGAATAAATTTCATTTAAATTGACGTATGTCATTTTTTGTCAAGAAGGTATTACTCAAATGGATATTTCAAGCTGATATACATATCCATCAATGCATACGTTGCAAAGAGATAATGTATGATTTTCACATCACATCTTAAATGTCATGCTTGTATTTGTCATTATTAATAATTGATATGACGAAGACATTTCATTCTACTATCCAAACACTGTGTAATCCTTTGCTACCCTTTTTGAGCCTTAAATTTATTCTCTTTCATACCCCTATTTGGGAATCAAAATACAGTCAAAAAGAAAAAGAAAAAAGAGTCACAAATTCAAAAAAAGAAAAATGAGTCACAACTTAAATTAAAAATTAAAAATAAATAGAAGTCACAAAAAAGAGTCAAAGAAAAAAGGTGAAAAAAAAGGTTGAAAAATCAATAACTACAAAAGAACAAACTTCCTGAACTACATTCGACTTGATTCTTGCTTTGACAAGATACGTAGGCAGTCTTATTCTGAGGTTCGGTCCAACCAAGAAAAAATCTCTAAGATCCTCATCACAAAAACTGGGGCAGAAATAATAATAATAGTATTTATTATTATTATTATTATTATTTTATTTTGTTTATTTGTTTATTTTTGCAAAATAGAGTCGATTCCAAAAGTCGTAAGTCTTAACCGTCTTATAAGTATTATATTTGAGCTTTCACCCTTTCTTTGTAACCCTGTCCAAAAGCCACGTTACAATCCAAATAAAAACCTTCTGATCAATTTTTAACATTGACAAGTCAAGAAAGCTTTCAATGTTGATTATCATATAAGGAAAAATGTCATGTCCCTCTCATAAGGACCGAAAAATGAGGGAATCTTATCGATAAAAATTCTCCAAAGCACTATAAGGTATCATTTTGTATTGAGAGAAAGTGAAAAATGAGAGTTTTATTGGTGAAAACCCTTAGGGCACTATAAGACGATGTGAGTGAGAGACATACAAAATGAGAGAGGGTGAAAAACCTTTCGAGGCACCACAAGTCGAATGTGAGGTATGAATATAGTGCAAAAGTTGGATTATAAAAGCCTGACTTCAGAAGGTTGAAAATTTGACAAAGATAAAGTTTAGATTGATCGGACAAATCAAGCCATTTAAACTCACATGCATGTCATGATCATTAGAATTGACTATCAATGGAGTCTATTTATTTTTATTTATTTATTTATTTTCTTCTCAAAAGGTCAAATATTATTTCTTCTTATTTTGTGTCGCTCAATTCGATCTTGAGTCAGTCTTCACTAAGCAAGCAGAAAGTGATTTCAAAATTGCTACCATCTCTTTAATAGCACAAAACAAAGTTTAGTCAGCACATCCATCATGACATTATTCAAGAAATAGTGATGTGCATAGTAACTTGTCAACAATTGATAATTTTTGAGAATTTCTATGAAACAAGATTCAATTATTGTTGGAGGGTGGAAACAAAATGACAAATCTGAAGTTTGATGTTGTAAACAATTTAGAGTTGTTTTCAAGATTATCAAGGTGGGTTGACTAGCAAACGGAAACAGTCTGCCCCAACTAATATGGTTCAACATTGCAATAACAGGAGCAATCATCTTCAAAGCCAATGCCACAAACCACAACCAAAAAAAAAAAAAAGCTCACATTTTTTTCTTTCTTCGTTTTTTTTTTCCAAACAAGTAAAATGTTGTTGCAGACATAAAGGTTATCTTGAAACCTCAAATTTAAAAATCATTGCGAGAAAAGAAAATTCATGGATCACATTTGTTTTTATTTTTTCTCCTAGGATAATCACTTCCTAGTCTGAGAAGTTTACTTTTTTTCATTCTCTTTTAGAATAAATGCTTCTGAACATTTTTTTTTCCTTTCTCTTGGGATATACACACTTTTTAGTTTGAGACATTTATTATTTTGAAGCTTACCATTACTAATTACTCACAAAACTTTTCTGGTGCAAACTGGGACAAAAAAGAAATGTTGTGATGATTCCATTTGATGGTTCTATATAGCAGGACTCTCCTAAACAATGAGAATTAGCGTAGAAGAACCCTCCTAAACAATCGGAATTAGCGTAGCAGGACCCTTCTAAACGATGGGAATTAAAGTAGCAGGACCCTCCTAAACAATGGGAATTAGCGTAGCAGGACCCTCCTAAACAATGGAAATTAGCGTAGAAGGACCCTCCTAAACAATGAGAAGTTTAGATTTATTTAGTTCATTTAATTTTTCTTTATAAGGAATAAATATTTCTTTAACATTAGACGAACATTTAGGCACATTAAAAATATTAGTCTTGATTAAGAATGTGGTTACACATCTTTCTTGAGATTTTAAGATAAACTCAAGGATGCAGTGACACACCTTATTCAAAAATATAATTAACTTTCATTAATTTAAAGTAGAGACTTATAGACAAAAAAAAACTATTAAGTGTGATGCAAAGAAGACAGTTATGTCTCTAAATGTCAAGACCAAGAATGCGGTTACGTATCTAGGTCAAGACCAAATAAAACTTCAACAATAAAAATACGAGTGAAATTGTAGCCTATAAACATATATTAAAAAAAAAACAGAATTTAAGTACAAGTCAATAAAAGCGACCGTGCTAGAACCACGGGACTCAAGGGATGCCTAATACCTTCCCCTCGGTTAACAAAATTCCTTACCCGAATTACTGGTTCGCAGAACAAAATATAGAGTCATTTCCTTTTGGTTAGGGATTAAAAAAAGGTGACTTGGAACACCATAAGTCAATTCCAAGTGATGACTCTGAAAAAAAAAATTCTTAAATCAATACCGTCACTTAAATTGGAAAAACTCTTCCGCCCTGCGCGAAAAGGGCTGTGACAAATAGTATCAAATAAGGTAAGTAAGTAATTGTAGGAATCCTATTAACAAGGTCACTCCCCAAAAAATTAACATAAAAAATATATATTAGTCAACAAATAAATGTGTCCATTTAAATAAGAATCGAAGAGAGAGATTTTTTTTTACAATAGTAATTTTATATCAATTGGGATTGTATAGAAAATTGGTAACATAAAAAGTTTTAGTTTTACATAGATAGTATAAAAAATGAAGAAAAATAAAATATGATATAAAAGAAAGTACAATTATCGTAAAAGATGAGAGAATAAATCACAGTAACCTTGTCAAGTTGGAATTGTAATTGGAGAGATAAAAATGAAAAAAATTAATATCATAATCATCATCCCCACAAATTAGGCCCATAATCCCAAAAGTAGGAGAGAAGAAAATTGAAAATAAATAATTAATTTAAATATCATGTGTATGCATTTGTGGTATATGTGTTGGCGTAGTTATATTACTGGTTATTATTACATAGGTAAAAGCAATTTTAGGGGATGTGAGATGAGAGAAGGTTATAATTATTTGATTGAATAAAAAAATAAAAGACAAAAAATTAATATATGTACAAAATAGGTAACTATATGACTAAAATTGTGGTTGAAAAGACAAAAAATAATTACCATATATTTGTGTAGTTAAATTACTCGTTATTTTTACATAGGTAAAAGCAATTTTATGGGATGTGAGATACGTATTTGCCTAGTTAGTGAGAAGAGAGAGGACACTTTTTTACATAAATAGAAAAAGTATTAAAGATATGAGAGAAGGTTATAATTATTTGACTGAATAAAAAAATAACAGAGAAAATCAATAGATGGTCAAAATAGGTAACTATATGACTAAAATTGTGGTTGAAATGTCACGATCCAACCGACCGGACCGTGCGGGCACCTGCTCTAACACCTAAGTAGGAGAACCCTCATATCCCAATAGTTAAAATCATGCCGAAAATTTAGAGAATTGCAAAATAAAGGAATTTCATATAATGTTTTCATTAAACAAGAGTTTAAAATGACTCTAAGTTAAGACTTGTAAAGTAATTAACACCCCCAGAGATCTAGTCTAAACATGTACGAGAGCTACTAAGAGTATACGTAAAATATGATAACAAAAAGACACAGCTTCCACCATGCGAAAGGTAAGATAGAAGTTGCTGGAGATTTCCTTCGCCTTCACCTATGAAACATCACTGATCCTGCAACCAGACTATGCCAAAAAGGCATAGCAAGAGTAGTATCAGTACAACCACACGTACTGGTAGGCATCATCGGTCAACCCGAATACCCACCGCATACTATAAGAAATCAACTGGCAAAACATGCAATAAGACTAATCGCTCCTCTACCTTTCTATTTTGACTACCCTTACCTTTCCGGATTATTTACATCAAACTAGTTCACTTGCCTCTAACCCCTTACATACTTTGTTCGTGATTACACCCAATCAATCAATCAATCCCCTAAGGAAGATCCTGATACCCCTTTACCAACCCGGCTAACCACTCACGACACACCCTTACGTCTTCCTCATATCTACTCAACTTATGACTCCACATTACGCCTATCGAGGCTTACTATCCATTTATATTACTAGCCCTTAACCTCAATAGTATTACCCATTACCTCATTCTAAATAACAAAAATAACACTGGGACCCTTGGCTCCCCCTTGCCATACTACAACCGAATTGGGACTCTACCACCCACAATTTATTACACAACCAGATATCTTCCATTAACTTTCAACACCGTAACCCCCACCTATAAGAACATAATGTACAATACACCAATCATTTCAGGAACCACGCCCAATTCCACATTATCAATAATGCAAGCAATTACACATATAATACAAATCAATGGCCCTGTCATGGAACCCACACCCAAACTGTTAATGTACCGGAACATGGTATTCAATCCAATGCAAGTTAGTGTGCTGGAACGTAGCACCTGATCCAATATCTATTCTGATAAGTGGAAACCGATCCAATGCAAGTTAGCATGTCGATACGTGACACCCAATCCAATGAAAGTAAGTGTGTCGGTAAGTGACACCTAATCCAATCCTCACAATCATAATCATATTCACATCCATAACATACAATACCCACTTCATATAGTCAAGTACTCAAGTTCATGGAATGCATTGTTCATAATCAATTTATTAGATTCATTATTACCTTTATACTTTGCTTATACGCATACATATCATACAGTCACCAGTCAACAATATCCCACAAAATAGGAAATCACAACCCTCGCCTCAACCCTATTCCACGAACTAGGGCTTTCTCCTACGGTATACGACAAATGTCACAATTAGGAATAAACGCATAATCAATCCTTTCTCGGTGCGTAAAAAGCCTATGCATGCATTCTACTGTCAATTTCAACATACTACGCAGTGAATAACAGATTTGAAACTACTCAATTAAATAAACCTAGCCTACCTGGGCGCCAAGCTACTGCACGGAATTATAACTCCAATTTGGGTTTTCGGGCTATAAGACGGTGAAATTGGCCAAGAATCCGCAAGTCATCGATCTCCTTATGCTTGAGCTCTCTTCCTCCTTCTTTCCCAAGCCCAGAGTCGAATTTGTAGGGTTTCTGGGGGTGATTTACGTCTAATTTAGGTGTTTTTCGAAGAAGGAGAAAATAATATTTCATGTTATTTACATATTCTACCTCTCCCAGCCCACTCTTGTGACTACTTACCCCGCTGTGGTGCTGCCACCCTAACGACATCTGGCCCTCCATGGCGGGACAGTGGCTCAGTATTTTTCAGAAGTTTTTGTTTTTCCTAAATAACGACGGTTCGAGTCATTACAATAGATAGCAATTTACCTCTCGTTCGTCCCCCAGTGACTAGTGGACAGATCAATACACACTCTATCTCAGATCATTCTTAACTAAGTGACGGTCCATTACGTGATCATGACTTAGGATGATGACTTTTCAAAATTCAAAACACGGAAGGTGCTATACTCAAATGGTCGGTTAAGAAATCGAGGCAAAACCCAAAGAAAAAATATGTTCCATTTACACAGTCTGATCCCGCCAGAGCAACAAGCCTCCCGCTAGGGCTGGGCCGTTGTGGCGAGACATATCCCGCTATAGTGGGGGATCGTAAACAGTAAATAGGGAATGGGGAATGGTTTCCTCATTTCTCCCTTTTTCTCACACAAACTCCCCCAAAATGCTCTTGATTCTCCTACTCCAAACGTCATTTCTAAGGTAAATTTCTTGTTCATTACGCTTATTCAATTCACTTTATGCTTAAATACGATTGGATGATGTTTAACATTCGATTTAGAAATGGTTTTGGGTAGTTTTAAACAATGAACTTAGTTTGCTAGTTTGATAGAAAAACGCAGCATGGGCACTTCCCTCACGTCCCCAATGTCTCGACAACGTCATAGGCGTGAGGATTTCACAAAAATACGGTTGAATCGGTACCAAAAATGGTGGGGGAAGTTCAAAGGTCCTCTTGTTATAAAACTCGGATTTGGACATCGTTTAGGGGTTATTTCGCTAAAATGATAGTATATTTAGGTACAATGGTACTTTATAGGTTCTTATCTGCTGAAATTTTGTTGAAAACGAGGGTTTTTGGATGAAGAGGTACCATGATTGCACCTGTTGTTCGTCCCAGATAAAGGCCGCTCTGGCGGCCTTCATCTCGCTATAGTCGCCTTCCTTATCCTGCTCTGGCGGGATTTTGGGCCACTGTGGCGGGACTCAGGAGACTAGTGGTCTGCATCCCTTAAAGATAGAAAAAATTTCCTTTCCCTTTAAACCAGATATTATCTAATCTCATCGGGTTCTAATGGGCTTATTAACTCTTTGCAGGCTTCTCTAAATGGCTGGTGCTAACGAGGAAAATCTCCCTTTTGTATGGTTTCCTGATAGTGACAGTCGGAAAAGGCATCACGTCTATCGGAATAACTAATTTTGCTGCGAGAGAGGTTTTGTCTTGCTTAAACTGGAGGAGAAGGCGCCTGCTTTTTATGCTTGCCTGATGGAGTTTGGATGGGCTCCACTTACTGAAACTCCCCCTACTGCACGTTCCAACTGGGTGAGGGAGTTCTATGCCATTCTACCTACCGTTCACTGGGACAGTCCCCATCCTTCCATTCACATCCGGGGAGTCAATATCCACATAAACGCCACAACAATAAATGAGGTGCCCGAGGTCTCGAATGCGGAGTACGAGGCTGAGCTGAGGGAGATGGATCTGGGCTGGCTGAGAGATATGCCGGTGGAGCCTGTGTGCCGGGACGGGGTTTATTGGCCCACTGTCGAGGGCATCACTAGTATGGATTGGTCACTAGATGCTAAGAGGTGGCAGCACTTGGTTACTAGGAGGATTCACCCGTCGGGCAACCGCATCGACGTGACATTTCCTCGAGCCTTGGTGGTGGCGTGCGCGGTGCAGGGCATCGAGCTGAATGTGGGGGAACATATTATCTTTGAGTGGAAGATGTTTTACCAGGGAAACAAGAAGGTTTTCTTCCTACCAGTGCTTGTGACTGCGCTGTGCAAACAGGCAGGGAAGCCCCTCTTAGACACTGATGAAGTACTTCATATGGATCCCCCCTTCACCCTCTTTTGGTTAAGCAGGGTTCTACTTCCCCGAGTAAGAGGAGGAGGATGGACAGGGCCAGCAACAGTCAGGCGGCTGCATAGACGAACGACGATGGAGGCGACGACCCTCATCCCACCCGGTCCCAGCCTCCACTCTCACGTGCACAGGTAGATGAGGACCTGGTGGTCGTTCGAAGGAGATTTGGGCACTCCATTGCTGACACCACTCTGTTCCACCCAAAACTGCCCTAGAGGTTGAGATGCTCCATCGTGAGTTGCGCCAGGAGAGGAGAAAGGGTCTGGAGAGAGACCATTTGATAGTTCGGATATGGAAGACCTTAAAGATCGTCTTCACTTGTATTGTTCCCCGACAGGAGATTCCTCGAGTCGAGAAAGGGGACTTCCAGCATTTCACCATTATAAATGAAGGTGTGAAAGGCATGGCACCCCCCGAGGACCTCGACTCTGACGATGACACCTCTTAGTCCCAGGGATCTTGATTTGGTTTTTCGCCCCTTTTTAGGCTTGTAATGAACAATACTAGATTTTCATTCATTTTTTGCTTATGTTTTTGTAGCACATGGATGTTGGTTTTCTGCTGTTTTTCGAAGCCACTAATTAATTGCTAGGTTTTTATAATGTATACTAGATTTGCTGAACACTGATTGAAATGCAGGGATTAGCTCGGATACTATTCGAGGTTTAAGTATGTGACTAGGAAAAACATGGGAGACAAGGCTGGGATTCTGTCTCTCCCTGTCCCGCTCTAGCAAGAGAATTCTCGCTCTGGCGGCACCTCCCTGGCGAGAATGATCCCGCTCCAGCGGCTTTGACTGAAACAAAATCCTTGCCAACAATTTTTTGGGGTTTTTCTCTTTTATTTCTTTCCCCTAGATTCCCCAAACATAGCTAGGCATTTAGGATAATCCCCTTAGCTAGGATAGTAGTCGCCTACCTCGAGTCAACCCAGCGATACACGCTTCACAATCCCTTCACATTACTTCAATGTTACAGCACACTCGTCCCTACGATACACCTAGACATTCACACGGTTATTAGTTGCTCACGACGCACGTCCAAATTTAATTTAAGAATCACATCGTAAATCATCTAGACCCTTGCATCGAACTTAGTAATGACCTTCTTTTCACAACGAGTTTCACGATACTCAATCAGTTACAACTTGCATAATTTAACAATTCGGTCAACATTTTGCACATATTAAAGTCCAGACACACATTTATTGTGCACTTAATCATTGCATCCAAACAAATACAACTTTCATATTCCCAGTTAATTTAGACAACAAAAGAATGCAATTACAGTTTCAAGTTACAACTCACAGACAAGTCAAGATTCAAGTCATCCATGTGTTTGTGCAGCCCCTAGGGCTAGATACCAATTGGAACCTCCTCAGTTCCAATTTCCCTTGATCGTGTCCCTTCAGCCATAACTACGATATCTAGTTCACTTCGTTGAGATACCAATTGAAATCGTGATATACCAATTGGACTCAACTCATACCACAAGTGAACTCGCACCAAAGGAGAGATAAGATGGGACAACTTCCTAAAATGCTTCATAGCTTCCTGAGGATTAGATGTAGACGTCAATACACCCATCCACATGAGTCTACTCCACATTTGCTCTTGTACGGGGAGACCGGTAACCTAGGCTCTAATATCAATTTGTCACGACCTAACCCACCGGGCCGTGCGGGCACCAAATCTAACACCTAAGTAGGAGAACCCTTATATCCCAATAGTTAAAATCATGCAGAATATTTAGAAAACTGCAGAATAAAGGAATTTCATATAATGTTTTNGGAGACCGGTAACCTAGGCTCTAATATCAATTTTTCACGACCTAACCCACCGGGCGGTGCGGGCACCAAATCTAACACCTAAGTAGGAGAACCCTTATATCCCAATAGTTAAAATCATGCAGAATATTTAGAAAACTGCAGAATAAAGGAATTTCATATAATGTTTTTATTTAACAAGAGTTTAAAACGACATAAAGTTAAGATTTGTAAAGTAATGAACACCCCCAGAGATCTAGTCTAAACAGGTTCTAGAGCTACTAAGAGTACACGTGAAACATGATAACAAAAAGACACAACTTCCATCATGCGGAATGAAAGATAGAAGTTGCTGGAGATTTCCTTCGCCTTCACCTATGAAACATCACTGATCCTGTAACCAGACTATGCCAAAAAGGCAAATCAAGAGTAGTATCAGTACAACCACGCGTACTGGTAGGCATCGTCGGTCAACCGGAATACCCACCGCATAATATAATAAATCAACTGGCGAAACATGCGATAAGACTAATTGCTCATCCACCTTTCTGTTTTGACTACCCTTACCTTTCTGGATTATTAACATCAAACTAGTACACTTGCCTCTAACCCCTTACATACTTCGTTCGTGATTACACACAATCAATCAATCAATCCCCTAAGGAAGCTCCTGATACCCCTATACTAACCCGGCCATCCACTCATGACACACCCTTACGTCTTCCTTATCTCTACTCCACTAATGACTCCGCATTACGCCTATCGAGGCTTACTATCCATTTATATTACCAGCCCCTAACCTCAACAATATTACCTATGACCTCATTCTAAATAACAAAGATAGCACCAGGACCCTTGGTTCCCCCTTACCATACTACAACTGAATTAGGACTCTACCACTCACAATTTATTACACAACCAGATATCTCCCATTAACTTTCAACATCGTAACCCCCACATATAAGAACATAATGTACAATACACCAATCATTTCAGGAAAAACGCCCAATTCCACATTATCAATAATGGAAGATATTACACATATAATACAAGTCAATGCCCTCTCATGGAACCCACACCCAAATTGTTAGTGTACCGGAAAGTGGTACCTCATTCAATGCAAGTTAGTGTGCTGGAACGTAGCACCCGATCCAATATTTATGCCGGTACGTGGAAACCAATCCAATGCAAGTTAGTGTGTCGGTACGTGACATCCAATCTAATGCAATTTAGCGTGTCGGTACGTGCCACCCGATCCAATGCAAGTTAGCGTGTCGGTATGTGACACCCGATCCAATCCTCACAATAATAATCATATTCACATCCATAATATACAATACCCACTTCATATACTAAAGTAATCAATTTCGTGACATGCATTGTTCATAATCAATTCATTAGATTCATTATTACCGTTATACTTTGCTTATACACATACATATCATACAGTCACCAGTCAACAACATTCCACAAAATAGGAAATCACAACCATCACGTCAACCCTATTTCATACACTATGGCTTTCTCCTATGGCATACGACTAATGTCACACTTAGGAATAAATGCATAATCAATCCTTTCTCGATGCGCAAAAAGCCGACACATGCATTCTACCGTCAATTTAAATATACTACGCAGCGAATAAAAGATTTGAAACTACTCAATTAATAAAACCTAACCTACCTAGGCGCCAAGCTGCTGCACGTAATTATTGCTCCAATTCGGGTTTTCGGGCGACAAGACAGTGAAATTGGCTAAGAATCCGCAAGTCATCGATCTCCTTATGCTATAACTCTCTTCCTCGTTCTTTCCCAACATAGATCAGCTTTTGGAGGGTTTCTGCGGTGATATACGTCTAATTTAGGTGTTTTTGGAAGAAGGAGAAAATAAGATTTCACATTACATACATTCTGCCTTGCCCAACCCGCTCTGGCAGCTACTTACCCCGCCGTGGTGCCGCCGCCCTGGCGGGATATTAGCCCAGTATTTTCCCAAAGTTTTTGTTTTGCCTAAATAGCGACGGTTTAGATCGTTACATGATAAGATAAAAAATAGTTGCCATAATTATCGTTTCCATTAAAACCGCCCATAACCCACAAAAAAGGAAAAAAATTGGTGAATAAATTATATAAATAAATTTCGAAAATATTTATTTTTGTTATATTTGTAATTAAAAAGTAGTATGTACATATATTGTTAACTAAGGTCTTAAATAGTATATTCTTGTAATTTTCACTATTTAGGCAGTACTTTAGAGTACTTTCTACTGCTCATTTAATTTATTACCAATTAAAGACAATCAAACGAAAAAGAACACATCACTTATTTTAAATAAAAAATGGGCAGCTAGCCTACACTTGTACTAGTCCAAAAAAATTATTTTAATAATAATAAAAAAAAGCCACAATATCTCTAAAGAACCCTTTTCAAGAATTTAAAAAAAAAACTTTTTTTTCTTATTAAGTGTAGTAATAGTACAATTGTACTACACTTCTCTAGTACAAGTATAATACAACCTACTTTTCAAGGCCAAAATTTTGGAAAAAACTAATCTTCTTTTCCTTTCTCCCTGCCCCCCCCCCCCCCTTTTTTTAAATTAATAAATAACAATTTTATATATAGTACAACTTTCAACTCTTCAAGAGTGGAAGATTTTTCAATTCTTCAAGAAAGGCGTCGAACTAATATATTCTATCATCTTTTAAATTTCATTAGAAACAATCATTTTTTTTAAAAAAAAAATCCTCAAAATCTAAAAAAAAAATAGATCCACAAATTTTGTCTCAAAAAGAGAAACAATATATATATATATATTAGATCTGTTGTTTAAAGGAACAATGGACAAAATAAGGATATTATTCGATTACAGACTTAGATTTGTAGAACAATCGTAACACGTCTGATTTTAGATTAAAAAAAATTGCAAGTTTGATTCTCATCAGATCTATATTTGATTAGATTGTGATCTACTAAGATTTCTTAAAGGTAAGAATCAATTTTATTTTCATATTTACGGATTTTTTATTCTCTAAATCCAGATTATTATTAAAAAAAATTCTATAAGAAAAAATTTATTAAAAAAACTTAAGCAGTAATTATTTCAAGAAACAACATCTCACTCATGGAGCAATAACCTAAGCTCTGATACCATTGTAAGAATTAAACAATATTTGGTACAAGATTTGTGCACCTTTGATTACTATAGCGGAATGAAATTCACAAACTCAATATTTGCTCCAAATCCAACTTTGAATATCAAGGAAACAAAGTGTAATCCATAAACTAAATTTCCTATTGGATTGTTTGATGTCAATCTTAAGAAATTAATGGCCTGCTATTTTTCCTTTTTGTTTCTTCTTTTGTGTCTGATATTTTTTTCTCCCTTTTCTTTAAACATTAAGTACTATTTTAAAGGGAGTGGATGTTACAGTTAAAACCATGTAACCGTTCCCACTCTTTTTCAAAATAGTATCTATCTTCTTTTTCCAGAAATTTTATTGGGTCGGATCGGGTAGGATGCACATAGACGACCCATGACCCAAAAAAAAATTTTATAAAACATTTAACGTGTTACCATTAGTAACACATAATCTAGCTTGTCTCCAAATACGATCAATGGTACTTCTTGATGCATTGAACAAAATACTTGCTTGCTTTACAGAACCATGTTTAATTTTTCCGTTCTTTCCAAAGCTACTCCGCAATTGCTAGACACTCATTCAGATTCAATTGTCTTTTTGTGGTAATTGGGTCTTTTGAAAATTCAATACTCATTTTATGATACCTTTTTCTTAAAATAAAATACCGATTGAAAAAAATGTAAAAGGAAAAAATGAAAAATTAATGGTGAGGTATCTCTACTTATATGCAGTCCATTAGCTAATATTTTAAAATTAGGAGAAAAAACTGGCGCTTGAAACTAACAAATTCAAGTCTTTTCCCACAATTTTTTTTAATGTTACCAATTTTTTGAAACTACAATTAAAATCATGAGAAAAGAACTACTTTTACTGACAATGGCAAAAATTCCATAATTTTGTGTCACGACCCCGACCGGCGTTCTTGGCACCCACACTAACTCTTCGGTGAAAAAACCACTACTATAGCCCAAACTAAGCAAATAATCTAAAAACTAAGGCATTTAAGTATATGAAAGCAGTTATGTACTAAGGAAAGAATTAGGGAGTTCCCATAAACTCCAACAAAAGTCTAATGACAAACTAAACAATACGTAAGAAATAACCTAGAACCTGAAAGTCAATGTACCAAAACATCTAAAGTTCAACAAGTCTAAACAAGGAGGGATGCAGCCCCAATCTGATGAACTAATCAACTAACTAGAACATAGTCTAAGTCCGAAAATGATGGACATAGACGAAAGAGAACCCATGGAAGCCCGGAAGAATTGGCTCACCCTTGAATTCGAACGATCATTGATCTCCTAAGAGAGGTCTGTCAGTAGCCGCTTGAAGATGCCCTGTACTCAACAAAAATAAGAGCAAGTGATGTATCAGTACACAATCATAGTGTACTAGTAGGATCACTCGGTTATCCCACTAAGTGCAACATACATA
This sequence comes from Solanum stenotomum, assembly GCF_019186545.1. NCBI lineage: Eukaryota > Viridiplantae > Streptophyta > Magnoliopsida > Solanales > Solanaceae > Solanum > Solanum stenotomum. The sequence goes on along the minus strand of NC_064284.1, from coordinate 40,852,404 downwards.
AGTCATCACAACAATATAATCACATGCATATATAGAACATATACAATACCATCCACATTTACTAAGAATAAACAACTTCACATTTCTCAAGATACACAATTATATCAAATCATTGGTCCTCCCATAGAACTCAAACCCAAATAGCTAGCATACCAGAAAGTGGTATCCGATCTAATGATAATGCCGGAACGTGGTAACCGATCCCATAATTATGCCGGCACGTGGCAATCGATCCAAGTTAGTTATGCCGAAACATGGCAACCGATCTATTCAACACACCACAATCACAATCACAATTACAAGTACATCCTCAAGATCATACATTTAAGTCATGATTCATGGAAATCATTTATCTATGTCATTTACAACAGGTGTGATTAATAATGCAACATTCATATACATACATGTATCATAATGAAGCAAGAACAAACATACATCACACAATCATAGAATCACAAGCATCACCCACCTCGAAACAAGAAGAAACTTGATCCTTCCCTTTACGGATTTGTTCCGCTTGTTCTTGGTCTACAAACAATCAATAAAATATGGGAATCAGTAAATAATCACTAATTATCCAAATTGCTAACAATTCTATGAACCCTACATCAAACCCATGATTCCAAGTATCCAAAATAGGGTTGTTTCTAAAATAGAATCTAGATCGAAACCCTTCCCCATCATTAATTACCAATTCTATTACGTTCTACAGATCAAAAATGGGATTCGGGAGGTGAAAAGCTTACATTTAGCCTCAAGAATGGTGGAAATCTATTAGGAGTCGCCTAGGGTTCGTTCCTTAGTTCTAAAAATCGAAAAGCACAAAATAAGGTCATTTAAGGGTTTATTTATTACTTTAAGTCACGTCGAACCCGCCACAACGGCCCTCACCCCACTGTAGCGGCCCCACCAGAGCAGCAAAAGCCCCCCTCCAAGGCGGCTTGCACGAACCAATGAGCTATTTAACGAATTTAAAGGCCCTGAATTCACGCTAAGATCAATTCCGGGAGTTCTACTTGCCCTAATTGAATTCCATAAAGTCGTACAAATTTCTTAACGAATTATCTAACTACCCATGTAATCGAAATCATAAATAATTCACCCGATTGTTACCATATTTCCCTAAACCTTAATGACTCTGATTTTATCCAAATTTGAACTAGGTTGGAAAAATCCAAATACTACGAAAAAGTTTTCCGGTCCCAAATTTTCCCTCGTTGGCATTTCAATAACGAGGGAAACAAGTTGTTACAATAGATACCAATTTACACATCACTCGTCCCCGAGTGACAAAACATAGGAAAAATAGGCTAAGGAAAGAATGAACTAGTACCTGAATCGATGAACAATTGGGGATACTTGTCTCACATGTCCCTCTCAGTTTCCCAAGTAGCTTCCTCAACTGGACGATGCTTCCATTGAACTTTTACGAACTTAATCTCCTTGGTCCTCAACCTGTGCACATCACGATCAAGAATTGCTATTGGTTCCTCCTCACATTGGTGGTCCGTGTCTAACACAATTGAGTCCCACTTAGTGATATAATCCCTGTCACCATTATACCTCTTCAACATGGACACATGAAATACCGGATAAACACCTGATAGATTAGGAGGTAAAGTCAATCTATATGTTACTGATTGCACACATTCAATAATCTCAAATGGACCAACGTATCTAGGACTTAGCTTACCTTTCTTACCAAATCTCATCACCCTTTTCATAGGTGATACCTTAAGAAGAACATTTTCACCAGTTTGAAACGTCATGTCTCTTACCTTATGATCTGCATACTTTTTCTGCCTACTTTGGGCGGCTAAGAGCTTAGCTTGAATACTCCTCACCTTATCTTGAGCATTCTTTACTATATCGTCCCCCAAAGGTTTCACATCTCCAGCCTCAAACCATCATATGGGTGATCTACATCCCCTCCCATAGAGTGTCTCAAATAGTGTCATATCTATGCTGGAGTGATAACTATTATTATAGGAGAATTCACACAAAGGTAAGAACTTATCCTAATGTCCTCCAAAATCAATCACACATGCCCTCAACATGTCCTCTAGCACTTGGATAGTCCTGTCTGACTTCTGTCTATCTGTGGATGGAAGGTTGTACTAAAAGTGAGTTGTGTGCCCAATTGATCATGTAATTTTCTGCATAACTTGGATGTGAATTGGGTGCCACGGTCTGAGATGATAGAGAGGGGCACCCCATGCAACCTCACTAACTCTTTTACATACACCTTAGCCAAAGGTCGCTTGGATGCACTCAAGCAAGCTGAACTACCCATACTCACTGCTTTCCGACTCAAAGTGTCGGCCACTACATTAGCCTTACCCGGATGGTATTGAATGGTAACATCATAATATTAAAGTAACTCCATCCACCTTCGTTGTCTAAAATTTAGATTCTTTTGAGTGAACACATGCTACAAACTACGATGATCAGTAAATGCCTCATACTTAACACCATAAAAGTAATGCCACCATATCTTAAGACCAAATACTATCGCTGCCAACTCAAAATTATGTGTTGGATAATTCCTCTCCTTCACATTCAATTGACGCGAGGCATAAGCTATAATATTCTTATCCTGCATCAATACAGCACCCAAACCATAATGTGAAGCATCACTATAAATAATAAAATCCTTACCTTTCACCGATAATGCTAGGATAAGTGCGGTGGTTAAGACAGTCTTGAGCTTTTGAAAGCTCTCCTCACATTTTTCAGTCCATTCAAATGGTATCTCCTTTTTGGTCAAATTAGTCAAGTGTGTGGCGCTAGAAACAAAATTCTTCACAAATCGACGATAATAGTTAGCGAGCCCAACAAAACTCCTAACTTCCGTCACAGAGCTAGGCCTAACCCAATTCTTATCCGACTTATCTTTTGAGGATCTACTATTACGCCTTCTTTTGAGACTACATGTCCCAAAAATGCAACCGATGTCAACCAAAATTCACATTTCGAAAAGTCAGCATACAACCTTTGTTTCCTAAGAATGCCCAAAACAATACGAAGATGGTTGGCATGCTTTTCCTCACTTTTTGAATAGACCAAAATATCATCAATAAAGACTATGACGAAAGAATCAACAAATGGCTTGAACACCCCATTCATTAAACTCAAAAAAGCTGCAGGCGCATTGGTTAAACCAAAAGACATAACCAAAAACTCATATTGCCCATAGCGGGTTCTAAACGTTATTTTGGGCACATCCCCATGCCTAATTTTCAATTGCTGCTAGCCAGACCCTAGATGAATCTTAGGGAAAATTGAAGCACCTTGCAGTTGGTTAAAAAGATCATCTATTCGAGACAAAGGATACTTGTTTCGAATAGTGACTCTATTTAATTGCTGGTAATCTATACACATTCTCATATTACCATCCTTTTCCTTAACAAACAAAACTGGAGCACCCCATGGGGAAGCACTAGGATGAATAAATCCCTTATCAAGAATTTCTTGGATTTGACCCTTAAGCTCTCTTAATTCTGTCGGAGTCATGCGATATGGTGGGATAGAAATGGGACGAGTATCAGGCACTAAATCAATGCAAAAATCTGTATCTCTATCCGGAGGCATACCAGGCAATTCACTAGGAAACACTTCTCTAAATTTCAACACCACATGAATAGACTCAATGGATGAAGCCTCAATCTCAACATCTTTAATATGAGCCAAATAAGTCAAACAACCCTGCTCTACTAACTTACTAGCTCGAATAGATAATATAATATTAGCTTGCATAGGCTTGTACACCTCTTCCCACTCTAACTTTTCCCTTCTCGAAATTTCTAGAGTTACAGACTTAGTACTACAATTAAGCACGACATAACAAAGGGACAACCAAGTCATGCCTAAGATTATATCAAAGTCAGTCATATCCAAAATCACAAAATCAGCCCAACTCTGAAAACCCATAAACAAAATAGGATAAGCACGATAGACATGGGTAACTATGACTGACTCTCCAACTGGGGTAGAAACATGGATAGGGGCATCAAGTATATCACAAATCATATCAAACTTTGAGGCAAATCGCACGGAGACATAAGAAAAAGTAGAACCTGGATCAAACAACACATTAGCCATCCGGTCACAGACAAGAATAGTACATGTGATCATTGCGCCAGACGCCTCTGCCTCATTCTTGCTCGAAAATGCATAACACTAAGCCTTATCATCTTGACAATTCACTTCCCTCGTTGGGCGTTACCCCTGCCTGTATTACCATTTCCTCTACCTCCACGACCTCGCTGATTACCCCCTTGCTCACCTTGTGGACGTCCTCTACCATTATTACCATTCCCCGCGGGTACCACTTCTCTAGACTGTTGTTGCGCGGAATCTAACACACTTGGGTGGGGACAATCTCACCTCATATGCCCTGGTTCACCACAGTTGTAGAAAGTACGATCAAAAGATGGTCTACAGCCTGTTGAAGGCGTGACTCCCTGGCTATCCTGAAAATTATGAGATGGAGTTTGCGAGTAACTACCTGCAGAGGCGGGCATAGCAGACTGAATTGGCTTGGCTGCAAGTGTTGGTCTTCCGAACCCCTTGGAATAAGAACCTTGAAATTTACTCGAGTTCTTGGCCTTTTTTGCCCATAGCTTAGCTTGACCGTCTCGCCTCACCCCCTCCACTTTATTAACATAGTCTGTTACCTCATTGAAGCTCCTCTCTGCAGAAGTCATATGAACAAATAATACTTGCAACTCAGAATTTAGTCCCCTAATAAATCACCGGATTCTCTCCTCCTCAGTAGTCACCAATTGAGTAGCATATCTAGACAAACCATGGAACTTGGCTTCATAAGAAGCCATAGTCATACCACCCTGCTCCAAAACCATGAACTTATCCTTGTTGCGCTCCCTCAAGGTCCTAGGCACATACTTCTCTAGAAACAGAGCATGAAATTGAGTCCAAGTAAGTGGAGGTAAAGTAGAATATCTGCATTCCATATAAGCTCTCACCTTGAAGTTGAGAGGACACGAACTCAACCCCATGTTGATGGACAATTCCCAACTTATGAAGCCTCTCATAGCAATCTAAGATAAACTCATAAGCATCCTCATTCTCAGAACCAAGAAACACAGGAGGCTTTAGCTTCAAAATCTTAGTCAACATTCCATGCTCATTACCAGTCATTATAGAACCCAACAAAGGACGGAAGAAATCATCATTACCTCCAGTCCCACTCACCTTGGGTGCGTGCTAGCAATAGGAGGGTTAGTAGGAGCTTGAGTTGCTTGAGCAGAAGGAAGCACTCCAGGACCAACCAACCCTTTCAAGAGTGACATAATTTGTCAAGCTAACACTGGGTCTATGGGGGAAACATCGGTAGTCTTAGCCTACACCTCTTCCTCTTGTCCCATATCCTTAACATTCTCAACATCAACATTTTGCTCTTCAATCTCTTCATGATGCGCAAGAGGGTTCACATTCACGGGAGCTCTATTTCCAGCAGGCGCTACTTTTCCACGGCCTCTACCCCTAGCTCTTCTTCTACCCCTGCCTCGACCGCGACCTCTCGCTGTAGATTCCTCAGCTAGAGCATTGACGGGAGCTACAGGCCTAACGTCGTTGAATCTAATATTAACCATCTGCGAATAGAAGAGTGAATGAGTTTAGATACCAATTTGAATCGTCAGATACCAATTGGAATCAAGTCATAGCACAAAAGGAGACAATAGAAAACATAGAGATTTCCTAAAGTCGTATAGCCTCTCGAAGAAAAGTAAAGGTGTCCCCGTATAGTTCCGCGAGACTCTACTAGACTCGTTTTGGTACATCGAGATCAACGGACCTAGGCCCTGATACCAACTTTGTCACGACCCCGACCGTTGTGATTGGTACCTACACTAACTCTCCGATGGGAGAACGACTAATACAACCCAAACAAAGCAACTAATCTAAAAACTAAGGAATTTAAGTATATGAAAGAAGTTAAGTACTAAGGAAAAAATTAGGGAGTTCCCATAAACTCCAACAAAAGTCTAACAACAAACTAAACAATGCGGAAGAAATAACCTAGAACCTGAAAGTCAATGTACCAGAACATCTAAAGTTCAACAAGTCTAAACAAAAAGGGATGCAACCCAATCTAATGATCTAATCAACTAACTAGAACATAGTCTAAGTCCGAAAATGGTGGACATAGATGAAACAGAACCCATGGCAGCCCGGAAGAATTGACTCACCCTTGAATTCGAACGATCATTGATCTCCTAACCGAGGTCTGTCAGTAGGCTCTTCAAGATGGCCTATACTCAACAAAAATAAGAGCAAGTGTAGTATTTGTACACAACCAATGTGTACTGGTAGAATCACGCGGCTATCCCACTAAGTGCAATATATATAAGTCATCACAACAATATAATCACATGCATATATCAAACATATACAATACTATCCATATTTAGTAACAACGAACAACTTCACATTTCTTAAGATACACAATTATATCAAATCATTGATCCTCTCATTGAACCCAAACCCAAACAGTTAGCATACCAGAATGTGGTACCCGATCCAATGATTATGCTGGAACGTGGCAACCGATCCCATAATTATGCCAAAATGTGGCAACCGATCCAAGTTAGTTATGTCGGAACGTGCCAACCGATCCATTCAACACACCACAATCAGAATCACAAGTACATCCTCAAGATCATACATTTAAGTCATGATTCATGGAAATCATCATTCATCTATCTCATTTACAATAAGTGTAATTAATAATGCAATATTCATATACATATATGTATCATAATAAAGCAAGAACAAACATACATCACACAATCATAGAATCACAACCATCACCTACCTCGAACTTAGCTTAAAGCCATAAGAAACTTGATCATTTCCTTTCCGAATTCGTTCTGCTTGTTCTTGGTCTACAAACAATCAATACAATACGTGAATCAATAAACAATCATTAATTACCGAAATTGCTAACAATTCTATGAACTCTCGATCAAACCCATGATCCCAAGTATCCAAAATAGTGTTGTTTCCACCATAGAATCTGCATCAAAACCCTCCCCCATCATTAATTACTCATTCTATTACGTTCTACGAGTCGAAAAATGGATTCGGGAAATGAAAAGCTTGCCTTTAGCCTCAAGAATGGTGGAAAACTGTTAGGAGTCGCCTAGGGTTCGTTCCTTAGTTCTAAAAATTGAAAAGTGCAAAATAAGGTCATTTAGGTGGGTGTATTTACGACTTTAAGTCACGTTGAACCCGCCAAAACTTCCCTCAACCCGCTGTAGCGTCCCCGCTAGAGCGGCAAAACCCCCCGCCAAGGCGGCTTGCATGAACAAGTGAGTTATTTAAAGAATTTTAAGATCCCCATTTCATAACACACCTCTAACCAACGACGTTCAAAAAATACCCTTAACACTAAGATCGATTCCGGGAGTTCTACTCGCCCAAATTCAATTCAGTAAAGTCGTACGGATTCCTTAACGAGTTATATAACTACTCATGAAATCGAAATCATAAATAATTCACCCGATTGTTACCAGATTTTCCTACACCTTAATGACTCTGATTTCGTCCAAATCTGAACTAGGTTGGGAAAATTCAAATACTACGAAAAAGGTTTCAGGCCCCAATTTTTTTTCCCGTTGGCATTTCTATAACGAGGGAAACATGTCGTTACATTTTCGAGTCTACCTTCTTCATTGAAAGACTAAGGAAGAGAGAATGGAGAATGGAGAATGCAGTAGAAAGAAGAGAAAGAAATGAGTATATTGGACTTTTTTGATTTACATTAATGAGTGATCTCACATTAACTTATGAGGAGAGAGAAAAGTCATAAATTTTTTTTATCCAATGTCATATGTATGACTATTTGTTTTATCTAATAATTTAGGCTTATTAATAAGGGTATTTTTGAAATATTTTAGAGTCTTTCCATTTTTCTTAAAGTCCGTGTCAAGTTAAAGTGTCTCACATAAAATGAGACGGAAGAAGTATCATTTATTACATTTTTATTTGTTTAGTCGTAGACAATAAATAAATTTTATATTGAATTAGTTAGATAATGTTTTTTCTCCCTTTTATATATTCAGCATATTAATTTAAAAAAATATTTGCGTTCATCAAGATAAACTTAAATTATTTAGTTCACAATTCATTTATAGAGTATTATATCATAAGTTTTTAAATTTTAATAGTATTTTTAAATAAGTAATATTTTTATTTATCCAATATAAATTTTATTATAAACACCTATTATACATTTTATTTAAATTTGTGCACCGCCTGTAGTGACTTTTCGTTGGTATATAATTGGATCGATGTTTCGTCTTTTTTTTCTCTTTTTTATATTTTTTATACTTATTATTACGTTTAGTTTTATTTACATTTATATTGTGTAAACTTTTATTTCTTTAGCAGAAAAATCTATGTTAAACCAAACATAATAATTAATAATTTGTTTTACTTATCATCAACTTATATATATATATATAGATAGATTTTTTTTCTTTCATTAAATTTGTAGTGTATGTATTTGTAAAAGAATTTTTCTAACAATTTTATTGATGAATAAAAGGACTGAATGCTCTGAAATTAAAATCACTTAACTAGGTATGTTTTCTTAGTACTGAAGAATTATAACAGTTTATGTTATTTGCTTCCTCTCCACCTGTTCAATTTTAACAATCAGGTTATTGATCCATTTACTCAAACAACAAAAGCTCAATTTTTCGTTTCTTCTCAACATCTCAAACAATATGCCAAACACACTGCTACAAAGTGTCCGTCCCATTGCACGTTTGTAGGATAAAATTAACATCATTCTCATGAATAAAGAAATAATTAGACCAACAAAGAGAAGGCAGTAGTAATCACACTTCTTATTATACACTAAGGGGCCGCTTGGTTACTGGTTAGAGTTATGTAGGTATTAATTATGCAGGGTTTTGTTAGGTAGGTATTAATTATGCAGGGTTTTGTTAGGTAGGTATTAGTTATGCAAGGTTTAGTTATGTATGTACTGGTTATGCAGGGTTTAGTTATGTGGGTATTAGTTATGTGCGTATTATTTATGTAGGTATTAGTTATGTAGGTATTAGTTATGCGAGTATTAGTTATGCATGCATTAGTTATGTAGGTATTATTTAGTTATGTAGAGATTACATTATATGAATTATTAACTATTGAATATTTAATTTAATATAAATTAATATATATTATTTACAAATAAATAAGCAAGCAAATAGTATATATTCTCCCTTAAAAAGAATAAAGAAAGGAATTTTCTCCATAATTAACTAGGAATTCTAATTTTTTCTTATTTTTGTTTTTTTCTAAAAATGTTTAAAGCTTATAAAAATAAAATACTATTAATATATTTCAAGTACATTATACTATCCTATTTTATATAATGTAAATATCTATCAATATGTTGTACGTGTTGTTTGTACATTTTAGGATACCTAATATATATATATATATATATATATATATATATAAATTCACATTCTAAATAAAAAAATTAATACATGATAGTTAAATATGTGGATATACACTAAAATCTCACTAAATTAATATAGTTGGGACCGTCAAATATTATTATTTTGTAGAGGTATTATTTAATGGATTAATTATTAATTATTAATTGATAGAGTGTTTTGAGACTCAACCTTGTGATCCTGGGATAATAAGAGCTTTCAAGATGTATTATCAGAACATATTTTATCATATGATATTAAAAGGCTATGAAGTGGGACATAAAAGGCTATGAAATGGGACATGAAACTGATCCATGAAAGATTAATGTTTTGTATGCTATCAATTTTGCAATCCTAGCTTGGATGACAAATGTTCAGCAAGAGACAACAATAAATTATTTTCGACATTGCAAAATTTGTTTGGAGGATGAAATCTCAAAGACTTTGAATAAACCCACATGTAAAAACGTCATGCATAAACTTGAGGTCATGATTAATGATCTTAGTTACCGCGATAAAATGGACGTCACTAACCTATTGGATTATCCAGGTAAAAATGATAAATATTCAGCGATCTAGAGCTTAGAAGAAATTGTGGATACCATAAAAATCAATGTTGATGATGAAGTTGTAGATGATACAATACTTTTGGAACCAGTTATGCGTAAGGAAACACTTATCGTATCTAGAATTCTTCACAATTTTATGGTGCAGTTCAAAAACACAACACCAGAATGTTTGGATGCAATAAGAAAAGTTAGAGATGAACTTAACTAGATTTAGGGTTTAACAAAAAAACAAAGCACAATAGAATCACATTTCACTAAATTGTCTTAGATATATTTGTACTTTTAAATAATTATTAATTTATAATATTAATGGAACCATATATTTATATAGGGATCTTCTGAAAATATATTATCTTATTATCTCATCAAAATAAATAATTTTTTTCATTGGCTCAAGTCGGGACCGAAGAAATATATTATTGTAGAGAGATTATTAATTTACTGAGTATTAATTTGGTGAGGCTTTATTGTATTTAGTAATATATAATGCGAATATATAATCAACATATGCAGTATCAAAGTTATACATTTCGATTCATAATATTAATAAAATATTTATATTTTGATTTTAAATGAAAACAAATAAAATGTCGTTTGTATACAAAAAGAAGTAAGAAACAAAAATAGTTGGGAAAATAGAATAATTATGTGATGTTTTCAAAAAAAAAAAAATTAAAAATAAATTAATAGGGATAAATGTGTAATTTATCATGTTAATACATATATAACTAATACCCATAAAACTTATTCCACCTTCTATCCTGCATAACTTTTACATAGATTTTCTCTCAAGTTATGTAGGCATTTACAAAAAACACAACCAAACACCATATACAATTAATACATGAATAACTTTTATACCATATTTAGAAACCTATCAACCAAATATAGTATAAGTCATGTTGACTTTTCAACCCAATACAAAACTTTTATCAAACATAATAAAACTAATACAACTTTTTAAACATGAATAGCATGCCTCTTATACCATAACCAAACGGTCCTTAATATCATAATATTTAGGGAAAATGGTACGAATTATATCTGAACTTTGACCAAAATTGATGTAACAATTCCAAACTTTAGGCAGGACCTATTACCCCCTACACTATTTAATAGTGTATTTTAAAGATATATAAGTGTCCATGTGAACATCATAAATATTGCATCATTATAAATAGTAACTTGTTCACGTGGGCACTTAAATATCTCTAAAATACACTATTAAAAAGTGTAGGCAGGTAATAGGTCCTAGCCAAAGTTTGGGATTGTTACTGCAATTTCGGTCAAATTTCAGATTTTTTCCCTAATATTTATTTCACTAATTAAATTTGTCCGTAAATACTACTTAATGAGTTTTGTTTAATATTATTTACAAGTGAATTATCTGACTGAACTTTTGAATATTAACTTTTTTAAAAAAAATTCAAATTTTAGTAGAATATATTATTAACACTTTGATTATACAGTTTACTATGATTTTTCATTATTCAAGAATTTTTAATCTTCGATATAAAATCTTGTATAATATATGCAATTTGAAAAAAAAGAAGTTGTGTTTTTTTAAAAAGAATGTAAAGAGAGAAAAGAATTTTAAGAAAAATCGAACTCATTCTGTGAAATGTACATCAAAATCTTATATTTCTAGCTTTTTAAGTTTTCTAGACGTAAAAATAAGTAATCAAAAGGCAATATTCTCAAATCTCAAGATAAAATATAAAAGAAATATTAAATAAACAGTACATAAAAATATATTACTCTTTCCATTTTAAAATAATTGAAGATTATTGGGGACTGAGGTGTTTCGTACCCTTTAAGAAAGGAAGATTATGACATAAATTATACATTACTCTTTATTTTTGCCCTTATTAATTAGGATAAATCCTTTTAGTCATAAAAGTTGTCACGACCCAGAACATCGTGATTGACACCCACACTAACCCTCCGGTGGGAGAATCACTACTACAACCCAAACCAAGCAACTAAAACAAAAACTAACGCATTTAAGTTACAGAAGCAAGTCAAATAGCTAAAAACTGAAGTTCCCATAAATTTCCAAAAGATCTAACAACTAAACAATGCGGAAATAACACCTAGAACCTAAAAGTCAATGTACCAAAACATCTAATAAGATCCATAAGTCTAAAAAGAAGGGTTACGACCCCAAACTAATTAACTAATAACTAACTAGAAAAGTCTAAGTCTGAAATGTGGACATAGACGAAAGGAGAACTTATGGCAGATGAAAGAACTGGCTCACCCTTGAATTCGATCAACGATCACTGATATTCTAAGTGAGGCCTGTCAATAGCCGCCTGAAGATGCCTGTACTCAACAAAAAAAGAGCAAGTGCAGTATCAGTACACAACCAGAGTGTACTAGTAGGATCATGCGGCTATCACACTAAGTGCAACATACATAAGTCATTACAACAATATGATCACATGCATACTATCGAACATATACAAGATTATCAACATTTACAAACAATACACAATTTCACATTTCTCAAGATACACAATTATGTCAAATCATTGATCCTCTCATGGAATCCAAATCCAAACAGTTAGCATACCAGAACGTGGTACCCGATACAATGATTATACCAGAACGTGCCAACCGATCTCATAATTATGCCGGAACGTGGTAACCGATCCAAGTTAGTGTGTCGGAACGCATAACCCGATCCATTCAACAAGCCACAATCACAATCACAAAGTACATTCTCATAATCTTACAATCAAGTTATGATTCATGTCATTCATCATTCATATATCCTCATTTGCAATTAATGTGATCAATAATGCAACATTCGCATACATACATGTATCATAATGAAGCAAGAATAAACATATATCACACAATCGTAGAACAACAACCATCACCTACCTCGAAACAAGCTTGAAACCCTAAGAAACTTTCTTCCCTTTTCGGATTTGTTCCTCTTGTTCTTGGTCTACAAACAATCAATATAATACAGGAATCAATAAACAATCACTAATTACTCGGATTACTAACAATTCTAACAACCCTAGATCATACCCATGATCCCACTACCCAAATTAGAAAATTTTCCACCATAATTGTCAGATCAAAACTATTTCCCATCGATAATTACCAATTAGACTACGTTCTACGGATCGAAAAATGAATTCGGGGAGTTAAAATCTTACCTTTAGTCTCAAGAATGGTGGAAAACTATCAAGAAAACCCCTGGGTTCGTTCCTTAGCTCTCAAGCTCAAAAGTTGCAGAATAAAACGTTATTGGGGTTTATTTCCGACTTTAAGTTGCGTCTGCCCCGCCAAGGCGACACTCACCCCGCTACAACGGCCCCACCCTGGGGGGCAGAAATCCCGCCTCAGCGGCTTGCACGGAATCAGTGAGCTATTTTAATAATTCCAAGACCCTCATTTCACAACACACCTTCAACCAACTACACTCAGAAAATACCCGTTCACGCTAAGATCAATTCTGGGAGTTCTACTCGCCCGAATTCAATTTCGTAACGTCGTACAAATTCCTTAACGACTTAGCTATCTACTCAGGTGATCAAATTCATAATTAAATCAACTAATTGCTACCAGATTTCCCTAGACTTTAATGACTCTGATTTTGTCCAAATTTGGACTAAGTTGAGAAATTTGAAGTTACTACGAAAAAGTTTTATGCCCCAAAATTTTTCCCTTGTGGCTTTTCTATAACGACGAAACCCGATCGTTACAATAGATACCTATTTACCCATCACTCGTCCCCGAGTGACAAAACTTAGGAAAAATAGGCTAAAGAAAGAATGGAGTTGTACCTGAATCTACGAACCATTGGGGATACTTGTCTCACATGTCCTTCTCGATTTCCCAAGTAGCTTTCTCAACTGGACGATACTTCCATTGGACCTTCACAGACTTAATATCCTTGGTCCTCAACTTACGCACATCACCATAAAGATTTGCAACCGGTTCCTCCTCATATTGGAGGTCTTTGTCTAACACAATTGAGTCCCACTTAATCATATAATCTCCTTCACCATGATATCTCTTCAACATGGACACATGAAATACTGAATGAACTCCCGATAGATTAGGAGGTAAAACCAATCTATAAGCCACTGGCCCTACACATTCAAGAACCTCAAAGGGACCAATGTATCACAGACTTAGCTTGCCCTTCTTGCCAAATCTCATCACCCCTTTCATGGGTGATACCTTAAGAAGAACATTCTCACCAGTTTGAAAAGCCATAACTTTTACCTTATGGTCTGCATACTTCTTCTGTCTACTCTGGGCTGCTAAGAGTTTAGTTTGGATGCTCCTCACGTTATCTTGAGCATCCTTCACTAAGTAAACCCCTAAAGGTTTCACATCTCCATCCTCAAACTATCCTATGAGAGATCTACATCCCCTCCCATAAAGTTCCTCAAATGGTGCCATATAAATGCTGGAGTGATAGCTATTATTGTAAGAGGACTCACACAAATGTAAGAACTTGTTCCAATACCCTCCAAAATCAAACACACATGCCCTCAATATGTCCTCTAACACTTGAATAATCCTTTTCAGCTGCCCGTCCGTCTGTGGATGGAAGGCTGTACTAAAAGTGAGTTGTGTACCCAATTCATCATGCAATTTCCTCCAAAACTTGGATGTGAATTGGGTATCACGGTCTGAGATGATAGAGAGGGGCACCTCATGCAACTTCACTATCTCTTTCACATACACCTTAGCCAATTTTTTAGAATTATAATCTATTCTTACCGGAATAAAATGGGCTAACTTAGTAAATCTATCAACCACTACCCAAATAGAATCAAACTTCCCCAAAGTCTTGCGAAGATCAACCACAAAATCCATGGCTATCCTCTCCCACTTTCATTCCAGAATTGGCATTCTCTGAAGTAAACCTGCAGGCCTTTGGTGTTCATACTTCACTTGTTGTCAATTTTGACACTTAGCCACAAACTCTGCTATATCCTTCTTCATGCCTGGCCACCAATAAATTCGCTTCAAATCTCAGTACATCTTGATCACACCCGGATGAATGGAATATCGCGAACCATGAGATTCTATCAACAATTATTGAATCAAGTCATCAACTCGAGGAACACAAATCCTTCCTTTTAAACTGAGCACACCTTCCGCATCAAGAGTGGTCTCTTGTGCCTTACCAATCGCAGTCTTCTTCTTGAGTTCGTTTAAATTTTCATCCTCAAATTATTTGGCCTTGATCTCTTCAATGAACATGGCCCTAACCTCAATGATAGCTAACACCCCACTTCTTTATGAGATGCCTAACTGCATGAAATTAGACTCTAAGGTTTGAATTTCCCTAGCCAAAGGTCACTTAGTTACACTCAAGCAAGCTAGACTACCATACTCACCGCATTTCGACTCAACACGTCCGCCACAACATTAACCTTATCCTGATGGTATTGAATGGTCACATCATAATCCTTGAGTAACTCCATCCGCCTTCGCTGTCTTAAATTCAGATCCTTTTGAGTGAACACATGCTGCAAACTACGATGATCAGTAAATACCTCACACTTAACACCATAGAGGTAATGTCGCCAGATCTTAAGAGCAAGCACTACCGCTGCCAACTCCAAATCATGCGTTGAGTAATTTCTCTCATGCACCTTCAATTGACGCGATGCATAAGCTATAACATTCTTATCATACACCAACACAGCACCCAAACCAGAATGTGAAGCATCACAATAAATAATAAAATCTTTACCTTCAACTGATAATGCTAGAATAGGTGTTGTGGTCAAGAGAATCTTGAGCTTTTGAAAGCTCTTCTCATATTTTTCAATCCATTCAAATGGTATCTCCTTTTTGGTTAAATTTGTCAAGTAAGTGGCAATGGAAGAAAATTTTTTCGCAAATCGATGATAGTAGCTAGCAAGCCCCACAAAACTCCTATCTTCCATCACAGAGCTAGGCCCAACCCAATTCTTAACCGCTTCAATCTTTTGGGGATCTACCATTACCCCTTCTTTTGACACTACATGTCCCAAAAATGCAACAAAAGTCAACCAAAATTCACACTTAGAAAATTTTGCATACAACCTTTGTTTCCCAAGAACACCTAGAACAATACAAAGATGGTCGGCATGCTCTTCTTCGCTTTTAGAATAGACCAAAATGTCATCAATAAAGACTAACAAACGAGTCAAGAAATGGCTTGAACACCCTATTCATCAAACTCATGAAAGCTGCAGGCGCATTAGTAAAACCAAAAGACATAACCAGAAATTCATAGTGCCCATAGCGGGTTCTAAACGCCTTGGGCACACATACCTTAGATCAATCTTAGAGAAGACCGATGCACCTTGCAATTGGTCAAAAATATCATCTATTCGAGGCAAAGGTTACTTGTTTCGAATAGTGACCCTATTCAATTGTCGGTAATCTTTACACATTCTCATACTACCATCTTTTTTCTTAACAAACAAAACTGGAGCACCCCATAGGGAAGCACTTTGGTGAATGAATCCTTTATCAAGAAGTTCTTGGATTTGAGCCTTAAGCTCTCTTAATTCTGTCGGAGCCATGCGATATGAAGGGATAGAAATAGGACGAGTATCAGGTTCTAAATCAATGCAGAAGTCTATATCCCTATCTGGAGGCATACCAGGCAAATCATTAGGAAACACTTCTCTAAATTCTGACACCACAGGAATTGACTCAATAGATGGAGACTCAACCTCAACATCATGAATATGAGCCAAATAATCCAAACAACTCTGCTCTACCAGTTTACTTACCCAAATGGAGGATATGATCTTAGCTTGCTTAGGCTTGTACACCCCTTCCAACTCTAACTTATCCCTTCCCGAAATTTCTAGCGTTACAAACTTAGTATTACAATTAAGCACAACATAATAGGGGGACAACTAAGTCATGCCTAAGATTATATAAAAGTCAGTCATATCCAAAATCACCAAATCAGCTCAAGTCTGAAAACCCTTAAACAAAATAGGACAAGCACGATAGACATGGGTGACTATGACAGACTTTCCAACTGGGGTAGAAACATGGATGGGGGCATCAAGTATATCACAAATCATAGCAAATTCTGAGGCAAATTATACGGATACATATGAATAAGTAGAACCCAGATCAAATAACACATTAGCCATTCAGTCACAGACAAGAATAGGACATGTGATCACTGCGTCAGATGCCTTTGCCTCATTCTTGCTCGAAAAGGCATAACACTGAGCTCTATCATCTTGACAAGCTACGTCCCTGTAGACATGTAATTTTTGACCGAACTTAAAATTTTACACCATTTTTAGAACTGAAATATTTTTATAAATATAAATTAAATATTTTGACTTTTCTCTTATTTTGCTAAGTTTATTTTAAAAGATTTGAAAACAATAAAAATAGAATCACTTTTTAAGGTAAGTTTTATTTTCAATTGTTTAAAAAGAAATGGAAGATTACAAAAAATCTACATTAATTTCGAAATTAAGTTTTTATAAATAAGCTAGTATTATTTAATTATTTTTATATATATAGCTAGTTGACTTTTTCTTAGATTTTTATTAATTTTAAATAATTAGTTGATATGTTATTATAATTTATTATTTGTAGTTAAATATTATTCTTTTAAAAGTAGAATAAAACTAAAATTAAATAAAAAATAACCTAAATAATCTAACAAACCTACCCCACTCCTACTCCTATCCAAAACATACTACACGTAGAAAAAAAAGGAAAAGGAGAACAAAAAAAAAGCTTTTGACTTATTTTCAATAAAATAAAAAATAAATAAGAAAAGAAAAGAAAATCATCAGCAACTTATACTCTCACTTCCTCTCAACTTCCACATACTCCCACTTCTTCACAACTCTCCACTTCACACGACTAGAGGAAGAAAAAGTCAATAACAAAAATAGACCCACTCACACACGTACAAAAAAAAATCTGCAAAAAGAAAAAGGAGAAACATTGGTCCTATATATATATATCACATATGCCAGAATAAAGGATAGATCATTAGCAAAGAAAAATAGAAGGGAAAAAAGATTTTCAGCAACATACTTCTTTCTCTACGGGTACAACACATACGTATTCGTCCTCTTAGTATACATATTTTTCTCCACTCATAAATAAAGGTTGAGTTGGAGGTGTACTTTCGTGGTTTCAAGTTCGTGGTTTTCTATTAGGATTGTTTTATGTTCGTGAGTTTGATTTTCGCAAGAGGTACTATTTAACATTTATTTTATAATTTGATTTTCATGATTATATAGTATTTTAATTCCAATGTTATGAATTGGCTCAAATTCTATGCTTGTTCAATCTTTTCATTAAAATATTGAAATACGGTAAATATGTGTATATTGTTAAATTTAGAATAAATTCTGTATAGTATCGTATTTTGATCTTTATGTCTTGTATCTGGTGATATCGTTCTTGCTCCTATTTTTAACACACAAATTCATATTCTATTTCTTTTTACTTATTTTTAATAAATTTATTTGTGAATTAAAGCATGAATAAAGTTATTTGAATGATTCCATGTATTAGATAGTCCATAAAGTTGATTCTGATAGTACACCTTACTTTTCTCTCCTTATTATTTTCAGTATTGATACTTTATTGTAAATATGCATGTAACTGTTTAAAATATTGTCTCTTTCGTTATTAGATAAATACGTTAAATTAGTAAAATAGTTTATGATAATATTGAATGAGGAATTCGTGAGGTAGAATTGATTTGTAATTTGTTTAATGCTAGTGTTAATTATCATCTAAAGTAGGCTATTGAATATTATTTTGAGAAAAATAAATGTTGGATTAATATACAATGCTCATTATTTTTTTTTCTTTTATCAATAACAAGAAATAAAAAAAAAAAAAAACAATATAGACTACCTGGATACATATACGACACATAAAAACGAAGAAGAAAGGAACAAAAACGTAATAAAAAATAAGAAAAGAGAAACAGAATGAAACAAAACCAAAGGAAAAGAATATATAAAAAAAAAAACCAAAAAACAGCAAAAAAAAAATAAAAATAATAATAATAAAAAAAATAAAATAAAATAATATATATATATATATATATATATTAAGAAAAGGTTAGAAAACGGACGGAGGCACAAAACCAAGGAAGAAAAAGGAAAACGTACAATTTTTTTATTTTTTGTTAGATGAGTAATAAGAATAATTAAATTTCATCTCAATTAAGAATGTGGTTCCACTTCGTTTTGAGATACTTAAGAAACTCAAGTATGCGATCACGCACCTTGGCCAAATTATTTTAATAATTAATTTTGTTAATTTAAATCAACAGGTGTATATTGAGATTATTAGGGGTGATGAACTCGAGAGGGGAAGATAGTTATGTTTCCAAATGTCAAGATCAAGAATGCAGTTATGCATCCGGTTTAAGACTAATAAAAATTCAATTATTAAAAAATAAGCAAACCATGGCCTGTAGACACAATATATCCAAAAATAGTAAAAATAAGTATAAGTTAATAAAAACGACCGTGTAAGAACCACGGGACTCGAGGGATGCCTAATACCTTCCCCTCGGTCAACAGAATTCCTTACCCAAATTTCTGGTTCGTAGATCAAAGCTAAAAGAGTCATTTTCTATTAATTAGGGATTCGAAAGGTGACTTGAAACACCACAACTCAATTTCAAGTGGCGACTCTGAAACAAAATAAAATAGTCCCTAAATCAATAACGTCACTTAAATTGGAAAAACCCTATCGCTGGTCGCAAAAACACTTTCTTCTCATTTATTGCTTTGATATTGTTGAATTGTAAATAATTGTCTTCTCCCGCACCATCTGATTCTCTAAAAATAGGGTAGTAGGAAATGTAATTATGCATCCCACCTTCTTTTGAGATAAAGCTGGAGTGTTTGGGCACCAAGTGAAGGATTTTAGTCACACATGTTAGGCAGGGTTGGACCAGTAATGAAGTCAGAATAGCGCTGCTACCGATAAGTTGCCCCTCCTTGGCTCGAGTTGTCCACTCGGGTAAGCCAGTCTAGATACGTATCTCCTTTAGGGTCGAACCTAGTAAACTGAAACATAAACCTGCGTATCCCTAGTAGACTTCACTTATTTGTATAATTTGCATTTGACTTAGTGAGACTCGACACAGGGGTTGGGTCCGTCTAGGACAGGAGACCCTCTTCTTGACCAACATGTGCATTTTATGTGTTACTGTAAAAAATCATGTGGAAGACCTTGATTGTTGACCTGCTTTAGGTTACTTCTAAAATAAATTCTTTAATATCCATATATATTATGATTATTTTTAATAGTATTTTCTTGAAAAAAAGGATCAAAATGAAATATAATATATATATATATATATATATATATATAGCTATTTCTTTCTCAAAATAAAATTACCCTACAATATATAGGCGTGTCTACCAATATATCCCTAATAATGGGTTAGAATGTCCAATAGTTTTTGGCAAAGTCAATTTCAAATTTTTTAATTTTTTCTTATTTTTACACAAATTTTTTTTGATAAGCCATATATATCACCCGTTATATTGGCTCGGAGTTTTAATTAGTCCTGTTAAAAGTGTGTCATCTTCAACGTTTCATTGATATATTTACAAGTAATAGTAATTAAAATTCATGATAGTCACTCATAATAATAGATTTAGTTGAAATTATTATTTAAACCTTGATTTTGAAGGTGCATTTACTAGAAAATATTTTCAATCACACTCATAGAATAAACACTTGATTAAGGAAATATAAGTTCTTTATCAAAAGAAATTTTCAAATAAATTAGATATTTATTGGCCACATTGCTCTAGGTCTGATTTTTCAAGTGACAAACATTTAAAATGTATTCACTTTATAAATACAAGTGCTTATTTTACCTTTTCTTAAAGTCTTTATTTGAAAAATACTTTGCGTCATTTTATATAAGTTTAACACATCTTTTTTCCCTTTCCCAAATATAAGAGGTCCATAAATTAAGTATCGTAAATATGAGCGTTTCTTGACCCTGCATCTTTTTCCATAGGCACAACATAGTTCATCTCGATTGTGGAAAACTGAAAAGGAAAAGAGATTCGAACGTACCACTTCAGGTTGTAGATTGTACTCACTTGCAGTTATGGGCATGGTGGAATGATATGGGGTTGATAGAACAAGGCATAATATTCAAATATTTGGGTTTCTTGACTAGAATCATGCAAGTGGAACCTAAGAGAGATGTGATCGAAGCACTGTTGTCCTTTTAGGATCCCACCAACAATATTTTTCGTTTCTCAAATTTTGAAATGACCCCAACCTTGGAGGAAATAGCTGGCTTTACCGAGTTTAAAGTGAGGTTACATCATCAGAGGCTTATAGCCCCAAGGGGCATATCTATCAACAATTTTTTTCAACACTTGAAAAATTGCAAAGTCAGGGAAAAATCATTAGACAAAGGTTGGATCTCATTAGAGTTTTTGTATGATAGGTATGGAAGGGAGGACGGATTCAAGAAATCTAGAAGGACAATCAACAATAAGGGAAGTTTTGAAACATGGAAAGAGCATAGACGTTTTGCTTTTATGGTAGCTTTTTTAGGAACAATGGTTTTTCCAAGGAGAGGCGAAAAGATTAATATTCTTTTGACCGGGGTAGTGAATGTATTAATTGAGAAAAAGAATTATACTATCATCCCCATGATTTTGGCTGATAACTACCGTGCTTTGACTGTATGCCAGAAAGGAAAACGTTTCTTCGAGGGATGCAACATATTTGCTTCAACTATTGATAGTAGAACATCTTTACCGACCTCTTACGATGGCAAGGTTCATTCAGGATCGAAGCGATTACATTACAAGTCATGCCAAAAGGGTAGAGAAATACAGATGTCCGGAAGGGGTCAATGCTTGGGTTGAACATTTTCGCTCGCTAACAGAAGATAATATCACTTGGCACTATCCTTGGTTCCCTTGGGTAGAAGTCATACACATGTCGTCTGTTCGCCGTTTTTTATTATTGATGGGTTTTAGGGGTGTGCAACCATATGTACCGCTACGGGTTTTATGTCAGTTAGGCAGGCGTCAAGTTCTACCTATCACAGAGGACATGAAAGATTTTATGTCCGAAGTTGGACCAGAGGCTCCCCTTCCTGAAGGATTGGCCCAAAAAATTTGGGATGGTTGTTTAGTCATGGGAATTGGAACGATGGTTAAAGAACGACACATAGGAGAAACTCATCCGGAATACTCCAATTGGCTTGAGCAACAACCTCAATTACAAGTTAGCCCGGAGAGATCTGTAAAAGAACCAATAGACCATGAGGCTAAGATGAAAATAAAAATCGAGTTGGCTTTGCGTGATTACCTTGCTAAAAATCAGGAGTTAAGAGCAAATTTAAATCTCGCTAGAGCCGCTCTAACCCAACAACAAGCAGAGTTCGAAGAAGAAAAAGCCAAGTCAACTCAGAGAGAAACCTTGCTCCAAGGATAAGTTAATCTGGCAACCATTAGGGGAGCACAAGTTGCGGAACTTACGGTATCTCGACAACAACAATTGAGGACATGTGATCAGAAAAGTCAGACAAATTTTGATCAAGAGAGAGCTCAGTGGGTCCGTTGTCACAACCCGGGATCACCCCCTAGTCGTAACCGGCGTACTCGACCTCGAAGAGGTCTAATACAAGCCTCTTAGCATTCATTCATCGCATAGACACTAAAACCATAAGGACTTAAAAACTTTCTTTACCAAGAAAACATTTCATTAAAAAAAACAATAGCAAGCGGAAGACTTTCTAGACTTTATACATGATGTCTCAAAACCATCTAATACTTTAGAGTACAAATTTCGGGACTAATCCTGTACACAACTTAAACAATACTAAAAGACATAAAAGAACGTATTGGGTATTGTCCTCGAATCTATGAGGACTCACCAAGTCTTCATCTTCAACACTTAGAAACCTATCAAAGCCATGACATGTCATCTTCTCCAAATCCCTACACTTTAGTTCAAAAAAGGGAAAGAAAGGGGTTAGCACAATTAAGTACTAAGTATAGAGACCATGCAAAAACATGTCAAAAAGGACATTTTCAAAGAATAAATGCTTTCATATCAATTTGATAAAACCTTTCCTTTACAAGT